>NW_010535559.1:2449-19445 GCF_000687285.1 Phaethon lepturus
ATTATGTCAGTACAACTGATTGTGGAACTGTAGTGAACCCCACATTGGGGAAATTTTTTTCTATCTAAGAAACTCTCAGCAAAAGTTATCTCATTGTTAAAAATCTAATTCCATTCTCTAATCCTTTTCACCATAAGACTTAAAAGACATTGCTTTGTTGGTGGAAGTAGTGCACAGGCAGGAATGAGGGTTTAAAGCCATTTCACAAATATTTCTAAAATATGTTTAGTTGTTCAACATGCATCTAGTCCATTAGGAGTTTGAACAAGAAAAGCTAGGTGGGCCCCTGTTCTGATCTGGAAATGACAGTTAAGCAGCTTTAAGACGAGCCCTACAGGTCCATAATTAGTAAGTTTGGTAGAAAGGGTTACAGAATTGCTATGGTGCACATAAAAGCAAGAAAGGAGAAAGAAATGACAACAGAACTTTCTATAGGGGAGCTTAAAATGATAGCTTTGTTTCAGCATTTAGAGGGAAAACCTGGTTAAAGAAGAATTTTCTGCAGCTGTTGCTTGACAATTTTTAGATGAGGGAAATGCTATGTTTTTTATTCAATATGCTTTAAATATGGAAAAGTATCAGAGGTTTTAATATTAACTTTGCTTGTTATATCTAAAAAATGGGGGGGGAGTTTTAACTTTTTTGAAGGATGATTTTTTTTTTTTTAAAAAAGGGGGTAAAGGCATCCTCTGAGGAACTATTGATTTTTTTTCAGGTACAGATAAAAATTGTTTGCAGAACCTTATGCCACTGTTCATTAACAAACATGTAGAAAGCTGAAGGCTCCAGTGTCATATGACATATCTGAAGGTCAGCTAAAGCAAATATGAGACAATGTGTTCATTTTTAGTTTAAAAACAGTAACAAAACAAAAAACTTCACTCCTCAAAAAAGCTGAGCACTTGACACTCTCAGTTATCATTTTGATAATGTTTGCAACCATGATTTTAATAATTTCCTGCCTCTAAAATGCCAAAGATTCTCTTACAAGTGTTTGAATGTTCACCTGGTTTATATTCCAGTTTGTGTTGGGCAAAAATAACCCCACGTTTAAAATCTGTGTAAGTGCATTGATAGCACATTGAAATACTATTGAAATAAACATTGAAAAAATGTTTAGTCATCAATTTAAGCAATTGTTGAATTGTAATATTCAAAACTTTTCTGTCTCTCAGATTCAGAGAAATAGCAGGGGCCTTAGAAGAAGCACTTTCAGATACACTGGAGGAAGCTCCAGGTAAACTTTTATTGCAAAAAATAATTTATCTATTGTGAAGGAATCAGTGGTATAAGTAGCAGTGGTTACTCTCTGTATGTTGAGTATTTAGTAACATGCATCCCACAGGTTCGCATGAGCTTTCTGTTTTCTGACAAACTGATTGAACAGTAGAATACGTTTTTATAGAGGAGGCAATATGAAGAGTACTGTTCAGTGATCACTTTACTTAGTAAAACCACCCCTTTTGGCAGCAACCATTAGCATATTTGTGGAACTATCCCCTCAGTGCAAGAAGGAATTAAATTGGCATTTGGCATCCTATAAATTACAATCAAAAGGCTATGCTGGTTTTTTTGGGCATATTTTTCTTAATTGTTGTAGTGCTGTGTAGAGGTGAAAATGACTATCTGTTGGCAGCATTTAGACCTGCTATGGTTTATAGCATTGGTGTCTGCTCCTAAAAAATACATTGATTTATGAGCAGATGAGGAGGTATGCACAGGGAGGATTAGAGTGGAAGGGAAAACCTGGTATATTCATTAGAAGTATATTGTAATCACAAAAACTTACTTCAGTTATCGGAGTAAATACTTATGAAGTGTACACACACACACACATGCTCTCTGAAGAGAGAGAAGGAGAAAAAAAATCCTAATGGAGACGAAATGCATAAATCCTGCCACTTTTAAGGTGTTTGCCTGGAACTTGCAGACACATTCGTTAGTTTTCAAATTGTATGCTATAAAGTGTTAATGTGTGATCTGCTTTAAAAGTATTTGTTTTAAATATGAATAGTCTTACTGTGTTTTGAATGAGTATTTCTAGCAGATATCTCGGCTATAACTGTGACAGGAGCAGTAGTTTAGCACTAAGGCAGAATTACTGTTATGGCTGGCAAGCATGTCTAACATAACTTCTTCATAAGACAGATAGATATTGTCTGGGAAATGCTATCTCCTGAAGTAGATTATTTGGCCAAGCTGTTCCTGCCTTTGTTGCAGGCAAATTCTTATTTGTTGCTTTTGCCTGCACAGCTACAGTAAGAGAGTGGAACTTGAAATCTAAAACAATGAGGAGCTACTATTCCAAGAGTTTGTTTCAGGGAATACTTAAGAAATCTGCTTTGCTATCTTTGTGATTGTGTCTCTTTGGAAGAAATTTTTCTTTTTTTCTTTTTTTTTTACTCTCAGGTAATGCAATTACAGTAATGTTACATCTTTTAAAAATGTGCTTAGGAACTTGACCTTTGTTGTCTGATTGTTTCTAGCTGGCAGCTCATTCTGTCTTTTGGCCACTCACATGGTCTGGATGAGTCTCCTGAAGTGCTGGTCAGATCAAATGTTTTTACCATTATTAGCACACCGTCTGTGGAAACTTAGTCTACAAATTTTAGCGCGCTACTCTGTGTTCATTGGTGAGGTAAGAGAACAACATGCTTATGGTTTTGGTCATTGGTTATGTCCATCAATAAGAGACTTTTTGAAACAAAGTATGTGACCTCTTTTTAAGTGCTTTTTTCCTGAACTTAACATTCTTTAACAAGAACACTGTTAACCAGTTCATGAGGTTTTTTTATAAAAGATATCACTGCAAAATATGTCATTAACCACAATACTAGTGCTGTTGTGGTATTATTGTCTGATGGTTGTCAAGGCTGTACTTCTATGTATGCTTAAGGCTGCCTCTGATGCTGAAAGAAGTAGCCACAATCTTTTGATTTTGTTCTGTTTGTGTAAGCGTTTAGTCATTGATACAGTGAACAAGGTTGTTAGACTGAGCCAGGTGAAAACAAACCCTGAAAAAAAAAAGGGGGGGGGCGGTTCTGATATACTCAGAATTCAATTTGAATTCTGCGTATATCCAAAGATGGCAATTTCACGCCTCTCTGGGAACCCTGGTCCAATGACTGACCACTTTCTCCTCATATTTGATCAGAATTTCCCCTGCTACAGTCCATGTCTGTTGCCTCTTACTCTGTCACCCTACGTCAAGGAAAAGTATGATTCCACCTTCTCTATACATGCCACTTAGATATGAAGACAGCAGTAAGATCTCCCTTTATCCTTTCTTTAAGACTGAATGACTCAGTTCTCGCAGATAAATTGGCTCATGAAAAGTACTGATAAGTACCAGAGTTAAACAGAGTAGTTGAGTGAAGCATGTGCCTGACAGCAGAGCCCTTGAGGAGGTAGGAGAAAGGGGTTGTTTCAGAGCAATGAGTGGTTATGATTTTTGTATTCTGGCATATGAAAACAAACTGTCTTTCTGTGAAGCAGATAATGATCAAATTTTTGGTCTTGTGCATTCCTCCAGTTCAGTGGCTCATTTGAACACCACACAGGTGAAAGTTGCTGTAGCACTGGACTGCCTTCTTTTATAGTGACAGATTTGCTCCAAATCATCCAACTCCTCTGCACCAAAAACTGTTTTAAAAATATCTTTTTAAACGTAATTTAGGAATGCTAATATCCCTTGTAAGTGTGTCATTCTAATGCTGAGAACTTACAAATACTTTATATACTGTTCTTGTTTGTCCAGCTTTAACTGCCTTCACTGTTGCTGGGGTTCACATCTCAGTTTGACGTTTCAGGTTTCTGTGAGGCCCATTTCCAGGGAGAATACGAAGGAAAGCAAAAAATCAGTGCCAGTTGGTAGAAAAGAATCTTCTGTAAGCCTCAACCCTGGTGAGGACCAAGGGAATGGGTCTTCTCCAGAAAGTCAGCCGTTGCCTTCTGTATCTAGTACTCAGTTGGTATATGTTGCTGCAGATCTGGACAAACTCCAGGATCAGGTTTGTGCTTGTGACTTTACTTACAAAAGAGTCTTTGTTGATCTGTGTGCCAATATTGTTTGGCATCTGGTTAAACACGTTAAATTGTTTAAAAAAAATATACCATAAAACTATTCTTTTTAATCTTAAATGCTAAAACTGGAGTAGTCTGATACAAAAAATAACACCTGAAATAAGTATTCTATTCTGTGCTTATTTGGAATGGCAGATTACAGAGAAACCACTTCAGGTATTTAAACTCTTTTTATCAGTAGCTGCTGGACTTACCCCTAAAACAGTATGTTTCTGCTCATTTTTTGGTGCAGAGTGTCACTGTGCCAGAGTCTTACCTTTGCTAGTAAAACCACTGTTGGAGCTTGGAGTGTGGTGTGATATTCAACTTCAATATTATGTTGTCTTTTAAATGTTTACTCGTTTTAGTCTTTGAGCTTGAAAAAGGTTTTATCATCATGAGTATACTTTACTGATGATCCAGAATCGTGAGAAGAATGTATGGTATTAATTTTCTTCTAGCAGGGATGACTTCTGTGTATTTTTGGTCAATAAGGCTGAAATTTCTGTAATTTGTGAAGTTGTAAGTTGCATCTGGGTTGATAATATTTTGTGAATTTTAAATTTTTTCTTGTGAAGACAATAGTAGGGTAGGGGACTTGGTGCATAGGCCTTAATTCCTGTGAATATATTTTATTCTTCTAGTACTGGTTTCCCAGAAATTCCCAAAAATACAGAAAAGATGGAAGGTGTCTTTTGATGCACTGGAAAAGTACAGAATGTAGGAAAAGTAATTGAAATGTGTTTATAACATGACTATCTCTTCGTGTTTTTTTTAATTCAGATTCCTGACATCTTAGAAATGATTAAACCAAAACTTGAAATTATTGGCTTCAAGAACGTATCTTGTATTGCAGGTAAAGCTGCAGTCTCTTTCCCCTTTCTCCCAAATCCCTGCTGCCGAACAAACCAAATCAGCTTTTACACACAGTTTCATTATTTACAATGAAAAAATTTAAATTACTAATGTTTTTTATTACTTAATGAGGCTTGCTTTAGGTTTAAATGTTAAATAGAAACTATTTTGAACAGACATGTTGAATCTGGAAAAATTTGATTAAAATTGAATGAGTCTGAAGTGTTTTCGCTTTTGGGGAGGGAGTTGTGGGGAATTTTTTTTAAGAAACTTGTCATTGTCCAGTAATTAGGATGCTGCTTCAGGAAGTGGGGGACCTTAGACTAGAAGATTCATATTGTTATCTTTAAACTCCTACTTGTGGAGGAAATGGGAAAGAAGTAAGGAGAGACTTTCCATTATCCAGTTGAAACTAAAATATTTTTCCAAAAAGATTTTTCCTCTCTGGCCTAATGAATGATGTAAGGAGGAGAGTTAGGAAAGTTTCGTAGTTAAATATCTTCATAAATAACTTCGGAGAATAGAAGCAATTAAGTATTTTAGCCTCTTTTTTTTTAATCTGATCATTCTACAAGTGAAACATGGAGTCTAATTTTAGTTCAGTAATTAAAGCCAGGCATGTAGCTGGGTGAGTGAACTGGTGTTCAAGTAGAGCCAGAAGTTCTCTGCTGTGAATTCCACTCAAATCTCTAAATCAGGATTATTGGTGGATGTCCAAGTCCATAAGAGAGGTAGGAGCTTGTGCACATCCCCCACTCAGTAGATGGTCTGTTGTCAATCAGAACTTTAAGTTGAGCATGTTCCAGTCACTTCATAAGGAATTTAGGTACTGTGAGAAAGAATTTCACAACCACTGTTTCCTTGGTAGGTCAGAGCCTTTTGATTCAAGCCCCTTGCTACATTGGTAATACGGAAAAAAAAAGTGAACCTGGAGAATATTACTTTCCCCCTTTTTTCTTTCCTTCCCTCCATCTGTTTGTCTGGTTGAGGAATGGCTGATGTTACTGGTGATGTTTTATAAATGGTTGGTGTGTGTTTATTTAGTAAGCATCCTGTACCTGACACCAGCAGCTATCTATGATGGTGAGCATTGAGATGATGGGAGGGTCACATAATTTATGTTGTGATTGGGCAGGGTAGCTCAGTTTAAACTTTAGCATTTTTACTTCAATAGGAGCCTTGGAAGACTCAAAGACTTCTTTATCAGCCTGTGTGCCTACCTTGAATAACAGGATTATCCAGGATCTCAGTGAGTCCTCCTTCGCTTACCTGAAGAGTGCACTTGAAGTTCCAAGATTATACAGGAGAACCAATAAGGTCAGTGCTGGTTGCAGATGAAATAATGTATCTCGGAAAAGCCTATGCTAAGATTGTTAACTGGGCAGTACATTTATGAGTTCTTCAGGGTTGTCCATATCTGCTTGATAGTCAGGAGTCCTATTAAATACCTTGAGATAATTTAGTGATTCACTGTTTACCTCATTGCAAAGAAAAAAAAAAAAAAGGGTATTTTCAAAATTTTAGGTAGGGTAACAATGATGAGGGCACAGGCCTGAGATAGAGAGAAGGGCATGGAATAGAACTGTTGATGTGCAAAAGAAAAAGGGTTAATGAGAATAAATGTGTTTCTCTCATGTCATACCATGTACCATAGGATGCAGTGTTGCTGGGTGGCAGGCTTCTTTTGGGAGGATGACGTTTCTGCCTGCTAAGTCAAGAAACTTCTTCCCAGTGAGCTAGCTGCTTGGATTTGATTCAAGAAGTATCTTGCACAGAAGAAAGAACATGAGAATAGCTAAAAAGAGTAATTTGTTGAGAAATTAATAAATAGTAGTGGTGAAATACAGTACCAAAACAGATTGTCTGATCTTGGCTTCTTCTCCGATTGTGACTTGCCTTTGCCAGTCTGTCTGCACACTTGTGTTGGTAGTTAGCTTGGTATCATTCAGGCAATAGAGAAGAATTTCAGTAATGAGAACCACAGACTGCTACATCCTTGCCTAATTGGAACACAGAAGGCAGGCTGAAATTGGCAAGGCCGCTGTTCTTTCCCGTTCATCCCTCTCCACTTGCTCTCTCTTGCTACTTGTTTGTGGGGTGTTTTTTGTTGGGGGTTGGGGGAGGGTTGCCTTGGGTCACCAAAATCCAAAGCACTTTCCTGGCTGTCCTGGAGAAACTGCGCTGCCACCAGCAATGTTGTACTTTTTCAATGGCTAAATGGAAAAAAAAATTAGAGCTGTTAAGTCTACTTCTTTCAAGGATGTTAAATTTCTTTTGGGTGGTAAACATTAGGGTAAGCTGGAAGAGAAATTTTTCCTGAGGGAGTAATTTATTACTTCAGTTTATTGCTAGGGTTTCTCACTATCTTAGTTTTAAGGACGTACTTAATCAGAAATGGTATTTAAAAAGAAGAAACAACCTCAAGGCTAATAAAATCATCTATGTAGTTACTAGATTGTTCTGTCTTTAAGAGAGCACATTTTTACTTAAGGAAAGAGTATAACAAAGTATGTAAGTCCAAGGAGGGTGAAAAATCCAACAACCCTATGCTGCTTAGCTCAGTTACCTGAAAGCAAACGCTGCATAGGGATTTACTGGACTGCCACCATCTCGCAGTTGTCCATGGGATGTTTAAGCAGATGGTGGGCTAACTGTGCCAAAACAAAGGCATAGGACCTGGCCACCTTCAAGTCAGTCATATTGCTAGCTCGAGCTCCATACTCCATGAGTGTGACTGCATTGCTGTCTTGACCATCAGCTTGACTTGCTTTATGTGGTGTGAAGCCTGAACTGATAAGCAGGAGAGAGATGACTTGGGTAGAGAAGGTACGTTATTACAGTCATGTTAAGTTCTGGCAACTTTGTTTTTACTATGTTCTAGTACTTTGATTTTTCAGCAGAATTCAGAATTTGGCATGAGGTTAGTCTTTGCAGGAACCAGATGTGCAAAGACTCTTTTTGCTTGGCCAAGTTCTAAGATTCGGAACTCTTAGGAGGTTAATGAGATATTTCAGGTGTCAGAGATTTTGTGTACCCTGGATATGATCTGTTGCTTTGCAGTGCATGAGGTTCACCGAAGCTATATGTGGATCATCCCTGGAGAGATGAAGCATTCTGCAACCAAAACTAGCTGAGAAGATGATAGTGAGGGGATATTAGTTATCCCAAAAGCATTCTTCTGGAAAGTATACTGAGGGAGCAGGATGGATAAGAACAGAAGGAACAATGTCTCCAGTTGAGTGAAGTATAGTAGGAAATAGTAGATTTTTCAACACAGACACAATAGTCTGTTGTGGACACTGAGTCTGCTCAGCTTTCTCTGAAATCAGAGTGAGCAGAAAGCGCATCCAGGATCATGCCCTGATAATAGGAGTGGCTAGCTGGCACATGCATCTCTCAGAAGGCTTTGGTCATTTTGAACCTTGTTCTATATTATACCACATTGTATACCACTACTGAATGATTTTGAGACCATGTCTTCCCTACATATGATGACCTCTACATTGATTTGTTGTGAATGGAGTATGTATCTCTTTGCTTAGGTGCAGACTTAATGTTTTATATATGTGCTAGAAATCAGTGTTGATATTTTCAGTAAGTAAATTACTGGGTTTTTTTCCCCACCTTGTTTTCTGTCATCTACCAGGAGGTGCCAACTAAAGCTTCACCTTACGTTGACAGTGCTCTTAAGCCCTTCTACCGCCTGCAGAATGACTACAAAGATACATTGAAGCAGCCCATGATTCATCAGTGGTTGGAAGGTGCCCTCTCTGAAAGCACACAGAAGTAAGAGAACCATACAAAACATTTTTTGCATTAATTAAAAACTCCAATATCCATTGAATGGGCACAGGAAAAAACCAAAACACCATGAATTAACTCAACTGTAAAGAAACCAAGAATATACCTCTCTTTCGGCAGGGTATATTTCTTCAGATTCACTCTGGTGTTGTATATTCAGCAGGTGAAAAGCAGAGCAGGGAATCCAGAGACCTGGCCTCTGCTCACATCTGTGCAAACCGTGACATTGTGGATAGGGAATTTGAAAAATTGTTTAGCTCTAGTAATGCAATGGTGAACTAAAAATTCGCATTTTCTTTCAGAATTGACATAAGACCTTAATCTCATGTTATTTTCAGTGAACAATGGTCAAATTTTCAAGAAACTTGAGTTCTACTTTCCTTTGACTATTTTAAAGTATGTAATGATCATCCAACTTTTTAGTGGTTTAAAAAAAGCTTTGCTTTTTTTTTAACTGCTGAAGAGCTCACTGTTCACAGTTTAAGTAGTCCTAAAGCAATACTTTCTTTAGTGGATCTTCTGTTTCCTTGTTAGCATCTTGAGGACTTCTTAAGCATGAATATACATCTGCATTAAGTTCGTTAATGGATTTTGTTTTGGTCTATTTGTCTGGTTGTATTTTAAATTCATACTACCATGGGATGTTGCATTCTGTAAGTTCAACCAGTTAAACTGTGTAACATGAAAAACCAGTACTTGATTTTGTTTGGGAGTTCTGCCAGATAATTTCACAGGATACTCCCTACTTTTCTTGCATTGTGGTCAATTTATTCCTTGTGCCAGCTATTATTTTTTATACCTCTGTAATCTTGCTTCAGACTAAAGAATCCCCTTAGCCTATTTTGATGTTTCTTTCTTCCCCATCTTTATAGTTGTTGTTTGCTGGTTTTCTTTGTTCTTCCGGGTCATAGATGGTATGATCAAAAGAGCTCATGCAGGTTAAAGTGTGATGCTGTTATTTCTTGTCTGTCCTTACATGGTTTTCGTAATAATTCTTTGCATATTGTCTTGTCTGTTGACTGCTGCTGAGCATTGGGTTCGTGTTTTCTGAGAATTAGACACATAATACTGAGGCTTTAAACTGTAGTCAGAATATGAGTTCTTTCCTGCCCTTTGCCTCTTTATCCGTCCCTGCTGCTCCACTGCTGGCACGTCTCAGGTTCTTATTAATGCCCAATGCATCTGCAGCGCTTTGCACTCACTTTTTTGGTTATTCAGAATAAACGTAAAATTATAAGACAATTTTGACACTCAAATATTCACCAACTGTCCCTAAAATTACTCTTAAGTATTTTGGACAGGTTTGAGCGTAGATTGTTCTGGATTCCACTGATCACTTCCATTTTGCACAAAACCTCCTTTTTCAAGCTTGGTCTCTCTTCTTTCAACCAGTTTTTTAGTCCATAAAAAGAAGCTTACTCTTAACCCACAGCAGTTATGTTTGTTTAAGTAACATTGCTGAAGGACTGCAAAGATTTCTGGAATGTCAAGTTGCATGCTTGTAGACCTAAAGTATCTTAGAGTGGTTTCTTGTCTGTCTGCCTACCTCTCTGTGTCTAGTAAGCCTTGCTTTTAAAGCTCTACTAAATCTGGTGACACCATGCAAAATAAGTAGCTGTTCTGTAGTTCCTTGGATCCAGCCAGAGCTTTTTCCCCCCCAGAAAAGCAGTTTCTCACTTTCTGTGTGACTGACTTAAGTGCTAGCTTAAATACAGTGGTAGTCATTAAACATGGGTAAGACTGGGAGGTTCATTTGTTAATTCCTTAAAATTTTCTATTGAATTCTGTTTTTATGATTTGTTGCTACTATTTTTATCAGTTTCTTCTAAAATGTCTTATCCTCACTGAGCCAGAGACAAAGAAACTAAATTTCCTAAATGGAGGAATATTGTAGTTTCTTCATTGAGAATGCAGATGCAAGTAATTAATTTTATTTCCTGCTGTGACAGTATCTTCTTACATCCAAATCAGAAAAACAGAAAAGAGCATAAAGTGGTTAAAAATCACTGAGGGCTAAACTTGTTTAAATGGCAGAAGAACTTCAAAGTACAGCAGAAGTAGGAATTCTTCACAAGTGAGTGGGACTAAGAAATAACAAGATATGAAAAGAGAGCACGGTTGACTTTTATTGGTATATTTTTACTTTTTGTAGAATGGTATTTTGAAACTGTTTCCATGGCACTGGCAAGCACTTTTTCTTTAGCCATTCCTATCTAATTATCACGTAAAAAAGCTTGCCTGCTTTCTCTTGCCTCCTTGTTTAAAAGTAAGCATCAGGAAGATTCTTTCAGCTTTCTTAATTCTTAAAGTAGTAGTTTGATCAGTGTCATAGAGAGGCTCTTTGAAGGTTACAGATTTTAGCAAATTACAGAACATAGCTCAATCTGGTCACTTCTCTTATGGATCCTCTAATTTCCAATTGTTGCTCTATTTTCTCCTCATATCTATTCTTAACGTGCTCATATCTATTTTTAACTTGCTGTCCTGGGCATCTGTTAGTTGATGTGATGCCCTTCCCATTTAGGCATGGGATTTCAGTCCACAAGGCTTTTTGAACTTTTTTTCATTAGTTGATTTACCTTGTTTGATTCTATGGTTTCTTTAATGTGGATTCCAGTATGTGGGACGTGGTGCTTTATTGCATCTATATCATGTCTCACTTGGCATTAGTGTTCTCCTGGCTTTCCTGACAGCTTCCTGAGAGTCCTGTTTAGATCAGTTTCTTCATTTTAGAAATAGGCATTTCTGACTGGCATGTACTTGCATGCTCTCATATACATGTACACTTCTATAACTTGTTTAAAACTATCTCTTTTTTGGTCTGTCAGGCTGCTATTCTTGTCCTGTTTGTAAAAGGAATTTTACTTAGCGCTCTATTGGTTGTAAATAGAGGCTAATTCAGACTGAAATTGAGCAATTGCATTCTTTGGTCTCTATTCAGTTCAAACATCTTGAGCAGGTCAAAAATGTTGTGATGACAAGGAGGCTTCAACACCGAATAGTAATCTTCAGATTGACCTCTAGAACTAATTATGGAAATGTTGATTAATTGATAGCTTCCTCACAAGGAAAACTACTCCTCCCAGCATTGTTCAGCATTCTTCTCAGGGCCAATGGTGTACTGATGTGCATGAAGTAGACTTGTCTGTAAAAGTGTAATTTTTTTCCTTTCTCACTAATCTTCCTTAATTTAGGTATTATGAAACTGTATCTGATGTGCTAAGTTCTGTTAAGAAAATGGAAGAGAGCCTGAAAAGGTTGAAGCAAGCCAGAAGAACTGCAACTTCAAACCCTGTTGGTACAAATGGGGGCATGAGTGATGATAACAAAATCCGACTGCAGCTGGCCCTAGATGTTGAGTATTTTGGAGAACAAGTAAGTTATGAGAAACAAATTTGTCACTGGTTTTGGAAGGGAATGAGAAAGAGGAGGAAAGGGAAGCTTGGGTTAGTTTTTTGGTCATGAAAGCTTTGTCAGTGTGGGTTGGTTTTGGGGGTTTGCTTTGTTTTTTTCACATGTGTATAATGGAGGCTACTTGAGACCTTGGTGATTGTAGGTGCCGCTTGAGCAATGCGTGCTCTCCTCTCCTTTCTTGTACAAATGCAAAACTTCTTATACAAATGGAAGCTTAGAAGCACAAAGAAGAAACACTATGTGGACAGATCAGAGGGCAGGGACCTTCCTTAGCTCTGATGGAAACATCTTTATGGCCCTGCTTTTGTTTGCCTTCTCTCTGGATATTTACAGCCCTGACTTACTGCATAGTCAAGGGCCTATTCCCAAGAGCTTTGAAGATATTAGTGTTATTTGTTGTGCTGTGTAACTGTAAGTTCCTTTCGGTGCCAAACACGAAACCTTAAATAACAAAACAAATAAATTCCAGGCAATGCGTGAAGTAGCTACATCAAATTGTATAAGCATACTGTTTTGTACTCATTTATTTCTGAAAATTACATATTGAAATAAACAAACTTCCAAGTGCAAGTCCGTATCATTAGCTGCCAAGAAGTTGTCGTCAGTCTTGTTTATGAGCTGATGCTGTTGATGCATTATAACAGGTAGATAAAAACTGCCTGTGTGTGAGCAGATGCTTTTCTCCTATCTGAGAATTATCACAGAGGAAGAAGATTTGGGTGGAAGTATGAAAATCTTACTAACAAGAACTATTTATTTGACTGGGTTTGGGCTTTTGTTCTTTTATTCCAATTATGTGCACTAGCATCACTGCAATGTGAATTTAAGCTGAACTGGGATAGACTATTCATAATCATTTCGGAGCTGCTTTGGTCCATGTGAACATTACAAAGAGTTCCAGCAGCAAACACTTTTTCAGAATCATTTAATTATGATTTTATTTAGATCCAGATTTTTCTTTTTCAGTGCACTCTTAGTTTTCTCATGGCCATATTTTTCTAATTGTCAGGGCAATATATTTCCTGGGTAAGAAATGACTCATAGCAACCTCTCTATTTGTAGAGTTGTTTTCATCCCCCAGGAAGTTCGTGGCTAGAATCATAGGCTCTTGCAGCCTACTGAAATGCTTTCATCATCATGCTGTTGGCTGTTCTTGGATATATTCATGTTTATCTTTAGAGTTTTGCCCAGAAACCTCATTTGGGGTTTGAAAAAAATTCAGTTAAAATCAATGCATTAAAAACAAACTTACAGCCAAGTTTCCTTTTCTGACTCTTTCATTGGAAAACTTCCAACTGGCTTTAGTTACAAGTTGCCTAGAAGATGGTTAAATATTTTCCTGCAAGACACTACATTAACTGGGAAGACTTAACTGAACAAAGTTGGATACAAATTTTTTTTATAGCTTGCATTACATGCAGTTGTGTTTTTTTGCCACACATAAACACAGGACAAAACATGTGCTTTGCTAGTTGTTTTAAGTAGAATAATTAATGAGCTTTTGATGTTTTAAAGAAAATTAATGTTTCTTCTCTGTCTTTTTAGATACAAAAGATGGGACTGCAAACAAGCAGCATAAAAAGCTTTTCAGCCCTTGCAGAGCTGGTTCTGGCTGCCAAGGACCAGGCTACAGCGGAACAATCCTAGATAGTTTTGAAAGCCCCTACAAGAAAGAGAGAGAATTTAACTCTTCTTTATTTTAACAAATAAGTAGCAATGAAGTGCTTCCTAATGTATCTCGAGCAACAAATCAGCGCATCTTCGGTCAAGATAGGCTTCTTTCACCAAAAGACTGAGAATTTAACATAGTTTTCCATTATATGGAAAGCAATCAAAAGTTCTAAACCTTCTACAATACAATAAAAGTGGAAAAAAATGGTTTTTTATTTTTGTTGTACATCTTAAAATGTAGAAGAATGAACTTATATGATGAAGATAATAGGTAATAAATTGTCTTCCTAACTTTTGATGTCCCATGTGTTTTTGAACCAAATGTATTCATTGATGGCTGTCAAAAGCTTTCAAAGGGACTTTATTCCAGCTCTTCTGGAATAAAGAAAGTGCTCACAGGAATAGGAATCTGCTGTTTCTTGTTACTTTGCACTTACCTCCTTTCTGTCATCATGGGATATAGTTCGCTCTTGTTTGGGTTTTGAATGCTTTCACTCTACTGATTTATTTTTTTCTCATGGACCGTGTTGGTGAGAAGCATTGCATAAAAAAAGCTCTTAAAGTACTTTAAATTTCAAAAATAATTTCTAGTATCAGTATCTAACTTACTGACTGTTACATTCAGGCTATCTGTTTTCTTTCAAACTAAAACTTAATTCACTAAGCTAAAATTTATTCAGAGTTGGGATATTTCTGATTTATATTATATTGTCTATTAGAATTCAGGGGAATATTTTGCCTGAATACATGCAGAATTCTTGTAACATCAGTACAAGGTGCATCTTTATATAGCAGGAAATTTGAAAGTGTTATTAGGGTTTTAAATGGTAGAAGGATTACCAAAAGGCTCTCTTGAACCTGGAGTGAATTGCCTATTGACACTTCTCTTTTATATGTGAGGGACAGGTAGTACAGTCTGGGGACAGTAGGAGGTGAATTTGAGGCTTTCAAATGAGAGAATGCCCTGCATGAGTGAGGGAGTGTTGTTTGGTTTTTTTACCCTGTGAAAATTTAACACTGGAATCCCACTTCATGTTTATTAATTAAAAATACCCAGTTCTTCCTGAAGTATTTGGAGAGCTTGGGTCTTAATAGAGGAGCCAAAGGTGATGCAGATCTTCCAAGTACTTAGAGAGATGGAGTTTGCAGCACATGGCTGTTATGTAGCATTGAAGTTGTGGTGAGCAAACCTTTCACAGCATTAAGGCTTTTATTCCTCACTGTTGGAGAACTGACCATATTTTAGTTGAGACACACAACTATGTGATCACTGTGCTTTTGAAGCATTTAGGATAGGTGACTATTATGACTTTTCTAAAATTAATTTTATGAAGGGGGGCAGTGGGGAAAGTACTTCTGCTTAAAATTATGTTGGTGGTTCTTGGATTCAGTCTGAGTAATGGAGAGCAGGATTTGGCTCTTCTAATTTGCCTAGCATCTCTGTGTTCATGGCAACGTATACAGTTGAGAGAGCATCCAAATTTATTGCTGAAGGAAGAAACAGCAAAGTGAACCAACTTGCATGGATGTCAGACCTGTTTGTCTCATTCAGTGACGTGGAGATCCTCAGCCAGCGAAGGGCTTAGGTACACACTACTGAATGAACGTAACTCTTACTACTTATGCACAAGAAGATGTGTGTATTTCTCCAGGCTTCTAACTGATGGACCTAGAAGGCTTGGTCTCTCTGCACCCCTTAGTTTGCTTTTACTAAGAGTCGGGAGTAGAGGCGTCTTGTTGCCACTAGCTACTGTTGTTGTCAATTGTGTTTTCTTAATTTAAAATGAATGTGTAAGTTGTAGCCTGAGACTGAGATTGTAGTGTTGTAAATGCATTGTGCAACTTCTTATTTTGGAAGATGTGTATCTTTATAAATTTAAATTTCTATACCAGCTGTCACTAAAGTAGCAGATTCTGACATCTATGCATACTGGTGGCTGAAGATAGAACAGCTTTGTTTGTATCCTCCAAAGTCAGGGAAAAGGATGCAATCTGTGTACCAAACCAGAGAGGCATGAAAAGGTTACTTGCCCTTTTGTTAACGTGATTTCATGCACCTTCCTGCAGTAACAATGCTTTCTGCTTGTCATCAGCAGCTTGCTGAGTATACAGGCTGAATTCTTTTCCACTGAAGACCAGCATTAATTTCAGGGCAGGAAATAACATTGTAGAGCAAATCAAAATTATTGAATGGTTTTATGATTGCTGTAAATGTCTACATCACTGGTTTTATGTCAGTTCCCCATTTTTTATTTTTGTTCACTTGAATAGTATTTAATTTTCTTTCAGTGGAATACAACATTAGTTAAAAAATTCTGTGATACCCCTGTTGAAAGAAAGAAGTGTGAATTGCCTTTGTCTTTGGTAAGGTGAATACTAGCATTTTCAAATACTGTGTATCAGTCAGGAGGAGAGGATCTATCATCACATAAGTGTATGTGCTCTGATAGAGATAAAGATGTCTTCTGCCACTAATCTTCTTTTGTCTATTCCTCCAGATTTTTAATTTCTTTTTTTAAGTGCACCTCACTTCATGACGGTAATGCGGATTTTGTGCCTTTTTCTTCTTCCCTTCTAGGACTTGTAGAAAACCTGTACTCGGCACTGGTGAGGCCGCACCTTGAATACTGTGTTCAGTTTTGGGCCCCTCACTACAAGAAGGATGTTGAGGTGCTGGAGCATGTCCAGAGAAGGGCAACGAAGCTGGTGAGGGGTCTGGAGCACAAGTCTTACGAGGAGTGGCTGAGGGACCTGGGCTTGTTCAGTCTGGAGAAGAGGAGGCTGAGGGGAGACCTTATCGCTCTATACAACTACCTGAAAGGGGGTTGTGGCAACGCGGGTGTTGGTCTCTTCTCCCAAGTAACTAGCGATAGGACGAGAGGAAATGGCCTCTAAGTTGTGCCAGGGGAGGTTTAGATTAGATATTAGGAAAAATTTCGTCACCAAGGGAGTGGTCAAGCATTGGAACAGGCTGCCCAGGGAGGTGGTGGAGTCACCATCTCTGGAAGTATTCAAAAAACGTGTGGACGTGGCGCTTTGGGACATGGTTTAGGGGGCATCGTGGTGTTGGGTTAGTGGTTGGACTTGATGGTCTTGAAGGTCCAACCTTAATTATTCTGTGATGCTATGCTTTTCTAAGTCAGGAAGGAATTTGGCTGGAAGAGGTTCTATATAACAGCATTGAGGAGGGGAA
>NW_010535559.1:19476-45273 GCF_000687285.1 Phaethon lepturus
AGTGGTGGCACGTTTTCCTGTAAAATGGTAATTGGATTTTCAAGTTGATGGGTTATACCAGAAGTGGACCAGACTCTTAACCTCATCACCTAAGGATAATTAGCAATGTGTTTATTTGGCTGGACCACTCAATATTGAGGAATATTTACTCTCCTTTTTCTATCAGCAGTTGTATTTTCATGCTTGAACTGGAGGGATGAGGAAGCAAATGCCAATTTATTTTTTTTTTTAAGCTTATCGGCACAATTGTCAGTTGTGCTGAGGGATAAACTATGTTGTTTTGATGAAACTTAAAGAGCCTGTCCTTGTCTTTGTTTTCTTTCTCCAAATCTCCTGTCTGTTAGAGCATGATTTTAGGTGTTTTGTTCACTAGATTGTTGAGCTGTAGGCTGCAGCTGAGAGCTGAGTATGTGAATGATGCTTGGGATGTGCATCGTTGTGTGCCTGGCAGGGGAATTTGGTGGAACCGAAGGAGACCACTGAAGCAGAGTGAAGAGTATAATGCCATAAAAATTTTAGATGTAAAATTGTTACCGGAAACAAGTCACAGGAGAGTATATATTGTTGGTGAAGCAGAGAGATTTAGTTGGGGTTTTTTGGGGTGTTTTGTTTTTGTTGGGTTTTTGGTTTTGTTTTGGTTTGTTTTTTACCATTTGAATATCTAGGAGAATGGGTACATGCACTGATAGCTTATCTTTTTGGTACTGTAGCACTTGCTCCAGCATCTTTGTCTTCCCAGTCCTTGCATGCTCTGGCCACTACACTTTTAGTTCCCTATCTCAGCCCTTTCTTCCTTCCTTTTCTTCTCCAGGGTGTCAGTGGAGAGCTGCTCTCCACCACAAAGTTTCTTTTCTGAAAAGCGTTTGGTTTTGTGAGTGGTGGGTTTTGTTTGTTTTTCTGCCTGTAACCACTGAACAGGGTCTGGAGTCATCCAACACCATGCAGCCCCCACCTGTGAATAATGGCATTTTGTCCCAGAACTTACTGGCAGCGTGGCCAGGGACTCCCTTTTGTTGTCCTCCATCATCATCATAAAAATGGAGCGTTTTGTGGTCTGAAATTTTGTGGCTGATGCTGCCCTCTGACTTTAATGAGTAAATGGGATAACTTTTAAATTAGTGTGAACACTTGGAAGCCACCTCTTTCATGCTTACAGCTATAACATTGGCTGTATTGCATGATAATTTGCAATTTACTGTCTTAAAAAACATAAATCTGACTTGGAGCAAATTTCAGAAGCCAGAACAACGGATGTAGTTATGGACATAAACCCAACTGACCTGTGGCAAAGCAACACGGAAGTGGTTTTATTTGCATCTTTCCATCTCTGCATACTTATAATTAATTGCTTCTGTATATAATACAAGTATTTAGATGTTAGAGCATCTGGAATACATACAGTATAATCAGATAAATACATCGATGCTATATCATAGCACTTGAAATCCTAGCATTCTCAAGAGGGGGTTGTGTTATTTACTAGTCTTTTCCATTAAGCTAGAAGGACCTGTCACGTGTCTACATCACCAGTAGCAAGACACTGGCATTAGTACGTTTGGATTAGATAGACGTTTGGGCCACTGTGGATGACAGATGAGCTACCATGCTCTGCAGGATACATCTGGCATCATATACCAAAGAGGTCTGCAGTTATTTTCTAAATGCCATCAGTGCTAAAGACAAATCTAGAGATAAGAGGTGGAAATCGTTGCTCTACTGAGAGGCTTTCCCTAGTACCAAGATTTCAGTCCCAATTCACTTTCTAATTCAAGAGTCATCTAATAATCTATTGTTCCAGTTTAATGTTTCAAACCTTTATGACTCTGTTAAGAGTTGGATTGGACCACTGAAACCTTTTTATTCATCCGTAGCAGCACATCCACCGCTCATACTAGTATAGATTATTGCCATTATTACTATTTTTTAAGAACATATGGTTTGGATATGTTAAAAGTTTACAGAGCTGGGATCTAACCAGTAATGTTCTTTTTCACTAGAAGGCTGTAATAAATGCCCCTCAGGCTAGAAAGTAATCCAAGGAATGGAATTGTATTGGAATAGTAGGTCTTTTTTTTTTTTCCTACAAAAAATCGGAGAGAATTCTGTCAGGCTATGAGAATTTGTCCAGCACAGTTCATTACTGCTACCAAACCCTATTTTTAGCTTTTCCTTAGAGTTAAGAAATGAACATATCCATCTGGGCTGCAGAAAGAAGAAACTTCCTTTAAATGTGTTTTTGTTTCCAAGGCAAAAAATCTTGTCTCAGTGGGACAAACAAAGCCTGACCATGCTGTTGGCAGCATTTTAAAGGAAAACGTTGCTGAAGGTAGAAATCTCAGTGGATAACCGTGAAACTTTCACTGTAATGCAAAGGGGGCTCTCTTTTGCAAAACTGACCAAACTAAAACTTAAGAAGTGACCTCTTAAGGAATGAACAGGTCCTTTTCTATACCTTTCTATAGTAAATGCTGCTTGTGTTTATAAAACTGGTTTTTTTTTAAGTCAATGCTCTGCTGGCTACTACTTTGTCCCCACTGCTTTGAAAAAGGGAGCTGGAGGCACAAAGGAGACAAAGTGGGAATAAGAAACTAGAGGAAGAGTTTGAGTCGCCTCACCTGGAAGAGATGAACAAGGATGAAATGTTGCAATGTTTTAGCTTTCAAAAAGCTGTATTTTAAACACTACCTGCTTCGTCTCAAAGCTAAGTAGAGCACTCAACAAGATCATAAAAATAGCCGATGGATAAGAAAAAGGCAATGGGAAATGTGCGTCACTCTCCTCCCTCCCCATCCCCTGTGCTTGCATTTAAACCCTGTGCAGTGGGTTTGTTACTCTGCCAAGGAAAAGCATTGCCCTTGACTTCTCTTCAAAAACAGCTAAAAGGAACGGCTTGTTCAGTGTTACTTCCAGGAACACCAAGTCTTCCTTCTGTGCTGCGGGGTCTTCTGGCTGCTTTGTTCCGTCACTGGTCAGTTTGAAAAAGGCTTTATTTATTACCTGTAAGGTAAAACATATGAGTAAATCCAGAGTCATCAGAGCATGCTAGTGAAGAGATGATGGGGGGTTTAAGTGCTTTCTAGCATGTGAAGTAATCAGTAACCTAGATCAGCTGTAAGCAGCACAGGATAGACTCCATGGGTGTTTAAAAAAAGACCGTGGAGTACTTGTTCCATAACACGTGAAAAAGCTCTACAACTGCTTGTACTCTTGGGCTGTATGAAATCCTGGTACCCTTGAAGCCCCTGACAGAACTTCCAAGGTAGGATACCTTCTAAAAATAGAATTAAGTAAAAGTAAAGGCACTCAAATTGTACTTCTGGAACATAATTTGACTTCTTTTTATGAAGGACAGCCCTCTCCTTCAAGCTCTCCCTTCTTCCCCTTGGGACTTGAACACTAGAGCCTGTCTTCAGGTAGGGTTGTGTGCTGCATGCACCTCTGTGTGTGCGATTTCTGGGAGTAGTCTCAAAGTGATGGAGGATTATCCTCAACAGCCCGGTAGCTGCAGCCTCGACTACTCGCTCCAGCTGCAGTGCCTGGAGGTGTCTGAGCTGGAGGTGTTAATGCAGTTAGAAGGCTTTTTTTTTAAATGCCAGCGATGTGTACTGTACCTTTCCAACTGTTAGATTGGCGTCGCTTATTTTACTGAGATCTGCCCCCTTCCCCAGCAGTGCAGGCAGTTCCATATCTGCAAGAAGCTCCTGTAGATCGGAGCTGCCTTCTATTGTTAACTCCGGCAGCCTTAACGTAATCTGTCTGCAGAAAAGAGAGAGAGACAAGTGAGTGTGTGTGTGGTGTTTGGGCAATCCTGGGGAACGGGCATGCGAAAACAGCCGCAAGAAGTGCTCAGTATGTGGGGACAGACAGCTACCAGGGCCGATGGGCATCGCCTGACTGTTTCCAAGTGGGAAGTCACCCTAAATCTGCCCTGGGTACTCTGTTAAACCCCAGGTCACCCCACTTCATGGGCCCTGTGTTGTCAGCTATGGAGAGGCACTTGCTCGTTTCCTTGAAATACCCGCAGACAAAAAGCCGATCCCACTGAAGTCGAGCTCCCTCGGAGTGAGGGCCCCCAGGTTTGCGCGTGTTTCTCTTTGCGCTCGGTGTTAAACCCTCCTTGGCCCCGGCGAGCAAGCAGGCAGGCCTGCGCCGTGCACCCTGTCCCGCCATCCCTACGGGCGGGCCCGCGGGCCCGAGCCCTACCTTGGGGACAGCTGCTGAAGCCAGGGCGAGGACTGGAGCAGCAACTCGGACTCCACGTGCTCCAGGTCGCTGCCATTGATGGGTTGCAGCAGCACCAGCAGGGCTGTCTTGCTGATGGGGACTTCCACCACAGAATAAGTCCCACTGGTGTCAGTTTTGTACTTGAATGTCCCTGTGACTGACAACATAGGGACCAAGACCTTCGTGTTTGAATCCACCCAGAACTCCTGAGGCTCTTTGAGCCGGGAGGCTTGCTTGATGTTCACTGAAAAAAAGGTTGAGAAAGAAGAAATTGATTCTTCTCTTTCTTCACTCCTCCCCTCTACCCCTTAGCTGGTATATATGTTTGTTTAAAAACAACACACTGTACATTAGACAAGGGCTGTGTGTATAAAATCACATTTAGATACTGTAAACATATGTGTCCTGCCTTAAATATGCCTGCTGGTAGTATTAGGCAGAGGCTGATGCAGGCTCACAGCATGGGGACCGCGGCCAAAGCTGCTGTATTTCTACAGGCTTCGTGGTCTTCCCTGGGCACAGTATTTCTGCTTGCTTGCTTGCCGGCTTCCTCATGGGCTGCCACGTGGCTCCCAGTTGGCTCGTAGGCCTGTGTGGAGGATCTGCCTGGATTTCCTCTCCGTCCCCCGAGCAGCCGTGATGGTGCATTTGGGAGCACATCCATCAGGGACAGCCCTTGCCACCGGAGCACTCTCAGGCAGCCGGGTGGGCTCGGAGAGGGAAGGCCGTGCAAGCTCTGGCTGAGGTCTCACCCTTGACAAGCTTATGAACCAAAGCAATGGGGAAGGCAGTAAGCATGACACTGAAGAGTTGATTGAGCCAAGGAAGTTAAAAAGGACATACCTGAACGCTTGCTAAACCTTAATACAAATTTCTTACCCAGGTCACAGGTTTGGGAAGCCTTGCTGTCACCTCCCGCTGCTTCTGTGCAGCTTTGCACGTCAACATGTAACCTGCTCACTGCCATAGACCAGTGCTGCTGCCCAGTTAGGCAGATAATCCTGTTGGCATTAAAGAAACTACTGCCATCAGCGAGACGGGCAAAGATCAGAAATCTCAAAATTGCTGTTTGATGGAATTAGGAAAACAGATGCGTATGTTGAGGTAAAGAGAGGACCTCCTTGCATTAAAGTAATTAATATTGGTATAAAATAGAAGCTGGTCTAGCTGTACTATTAACTAGTCTATTCTCCAATAAATCCAGATAAATGCTGGACCCTAACATATTTAATATGTACTAAGTAGTTTTGCATAGGAACACTTGCCTCTTAAATGACCTTGCATAAAAAGAGCATTTAGGCAGTTTCACCTACTCTAACTTCACTAAAAAGAAGCAGCAGGTAGGAGATGTGAATGGTGTAAGTAAAACAAAGAATAAGGAAAGTAGAGCTGTTCACCTTTTTTTCTTATTTTAGAAGAACAAGGAATGCAAGCAGAAAAGAGACACTTTCACGGGGTCTGCATAACCTGCAGAATTTATTCTCGCAGGATAGCAAAATTCAAGACTGTAGAAGGGTTAAATAAAAAGAAAAAAAATTGAGCATTCAGATAGCTAAATGTGTCAAGGTGGGATAGTAATTGGCTTTAAATAGTCTTGGGAAAGTTATTGCAAAATTTCAAAGCTCTGCTATTGACTTTGGGACTGAGTCCATTAATATTGTGCCAGTTGTGAAGCATGACAAATCAGCACCCCTGTGTTTGAAATGGCTCCCTGTGGCCTTCTGCCAGGGGAGCGTCTGGACATCTGTGCCCTCAGATGTATAACTAGGTATGCATTCTCCTGAAAGTGCTCTAAAAGATGTTAGGAGTCTTAATACGACTATTTGTTTCTTACAGCATTTTTTTTAGGAGAGGTGTATTTACTAAAGAAACCCTGCTTTTTGCCTCAGACACCTGGTATGTAAAATGAGGAAAACTGAAGATGAACATCCCTTCTATAGAAGGTGATAGCTGACACACTGGAAGAAATGGTTTCTTACAGGGAGATGTCTCATATCAGGACATAGAACCTGTGGGACTGGGCGACCTTTCGGCAATCACGTCAGAGCAGGGAAGAAACCTGTGTCTACAATATAGGGAAGATAACTGAAGTGAAAAAAGCTGTCAATCACAGAGCGAAGATGTAGCCTGGGAGTGTAAAAGAGTATTCCACAGCACTGGCTTGGGAGTACAGGAGAGAAATGTTGGACCCCTCTGCTTCAGGTGATGATCTCCATGTTCTGTAATACAGGCTTTATGCCAGCCCGACAAGCTTAATGATAGAGAGACTTTCTGCAGAAAGCTATGACTTTTTGCTTAAAACAACAACAAACAGCAAAAAGCATCCTACCAGATTTCTAGTTAAAACTGAAGTTGTTGAGGGTTATCTGTTCAAAAGAGTGTAAGTAGGAGAAGGTAAGGGTACTTAAAGTTGTGCAGTCCCACAGTGCTATATTCATTCATTAATTTGTAATTATTTTGCAACTTAAAAAATTTATCGGTAAAATTTGCACCTTATGTTCTGCACTGGATTCTAAATGGCAGTTCCTGCTTGGCAGCTAGTCTACAAATGTGAAAACAACTGTGTGCAAGCGAACAACAGTTGAGACCATTGGAGCATTTAGCTGTTGTTTTGTATGGATTTCTGTCAATTCTATGGCTGTTGATAGCATCTCAGGAGTACATATAATGTGTTTCAGACTAAAAAAATATACTTTTTCCTTTCTGCAGCTATAGGGACAGACATGGAACATGACAGCATCAGCTGTCATGGTTGCTCCTCCGCAACCAAATGGCAAAGCAAATGCTGAAGTCATCTCCTGTGTTTATTAGAAAAGAGCTGCTTATCCAATTCATTTGTTCTTGAGCCAACTTTCTCCATCCCACATGTGGAGACTACAGTATCTCAAGTGCACCCTTCTGAGAAAGAGGAGGTAGCAGAGCTGACCCGGTGACTCAGACCCTCGAACATGTGTTCCTAAACTAATAAAATTACACGTTTCCAATGCAGAAGAAGAGGAAAAAAATTTTCTGCTAAAGTAAAACTCTGCTCTTGTGACGATGCCCAAGACTGTAACACAAGAATTATTTTTGCAGTCTCTACGCTAGACTTTACACTGAAGAGAAAGCTGATGCTCACAGCTCCCTGAGGAGTTGCAATTAGTTAATGACAGCACCCATGAAAGGCAAAGAAAACCTGATATCCAGTTTACAGGTGGGAAGAGGAAGGCTCAAAAGCATTTCATGGGCACCTTTAGCGGTTGAGGACCGCTTAGAAGCTTATGGCTCACTGCGAGTTTTCTGAAATACAGTCACTGGTAGGCAAGCTGTCCTAAAGTGTGTGATCTCTGGTATTGCATTCAGCCACAGGGATGTTGAAAAGCAGCTACACTCAGAAGAGAAGGCTCAGTTGTGGTACAGGGGAATTTCTGGGACAACAGCATGGTAATTAAGGTAATTGCCTTAATTCTTCTAGATTTCTGTATGCTACCCGCTTCTGTAACTAGTATGTTTGGTTGCTTCCTGAGCCAGAAGTTGCCTCCAGACTTCTGTGTTTAACAGCCACGAGAGGAGTCATGTCCAATATATTTTTTACCCATTCTTGAATCTGTACCTCCAGCCTGTTACCCGCAGCCCCCCCGTGGAAATACCGGTTCTGGAGAAAGGTATTTCTTTGGCTTGCTTTAAACCTACTTCCTGACGATTTTTGCTGGAGGCCCCTCATGATTTTTAGTTCCTTCACAGTCAGAAATGCTGCGCAATCCTCTCTTATTCACCTTCCCACACCTTTCCTAATCCTTAGCTTCCTGGACAAGGAAGTTTTTTGGAGGCCATCTCCCTCCACCTCCTCCCTGTTGCCCTTGCTGGCGCATGGCAGAGTGCAGGCAGGACCCCCAGCACAGCAGTGGGGAGCAGGGCACTGTACATGGAGCAGCAGTCCAGCCTTTCAGCTGAGCCCTTCCCTCTTGCCGCTGGCCAGGCGTGACCTTGCTTCCTTCCTTGGAGCAGGGCCGCTGCCTGTCCTCCACCCAGCCTGTCCCCGAAACAAGCTGTGCCGCCTCGTACCTGCCAAGCGGACGTCCACCGCAAACAGCAGGTCGGCAGATGGATCGATGTCTGTCAGTAAGCACTTGCTTTGGCCCTCGCTTTTGGCCTCCACGAAGGCGTTTATTTGCTTTGCTGCCTCACTTGGGTTTGTAAAGTCAACAGCTCGGGTGTAGACAGCATCAGCGGAGGGGAGCAAGTCCTGCACGAACAGTTGGGATAGAGGTACGCCGGGGGCAGAGAAGAGGCAGAGCGTCTTGGAAAAGAGCAGCTCCTCATCCTTGCTCTTGATGAGGCTTTCGATCGTCCTCAGGCTGGAAAGGACTTTGTGTCCGTCCACCCTGGAGGTGCAGTCAGGGTCTCCGGAGGGGGGAACAAATCCCAGCAAACCCTGCAAGTCAGCTGCCGTCTGGTTTGAGGCACCCAGGTAGAAAGACACCAGGGAGCCGTAAAGACTGGTTGGGGACAGGAGCATGTTTTGGCCCCGCTGTGTATCCCGCAGCTTGCTGTAAAACCGCATGCCCAGGACATACACCAAGTCCTTCAGGTAGCTCAGTTTCTGCCTTCCCCAGCCACTCAGGCTTGGGGTTTCCAGCTTGTCCTTGTCATTCAGGTCATCTTCATAGGCAGGTGTGGTTTGAGATGTGATTGAGACTGGGACAAAAGTTTTCTTTCCCTCCTGGACTAGGCTTTCCAGCTCCTCACAGGTACTCTTGTTGAAAGAAAACAAATTGAAAGGGTGGACATAGACCCGGTCAGAAGTCACGGTGGTGAAGCATGCCAACAAACAGAGAAGATCTGCTGCCAGGTTCATGTCGAAAAATGGCTTCCACAGTGTCTGCTGAAAGAAAAAGTGGGGAGGAAAAAAGCCTGATCAGCCTGTTGTAAATACAGTTTTTCTTACTTGCAGGGTAAAGTGCCAGTGCTGCGTTGGAGTTACAAAGGCAGAAATTTCAGTATTTAGTGCTGTCTGGTCTGACTATTTGCTCCGTAAAGCCCAGGGTGAGATGGTCGCCAGCTTCCGTGGCAGCAGCTGAGGAAATTTCAAGCACAGATTTGGCTCCATTACCTGCTGCAGTACCCTAACGATTTAGCACGGTAAGCAATATTGTTGTGCGTGCCGACTAGTTAGGCGAGCAAACTCGAGTGCGCTAGTTCCGGCAAAACATTATAGCAGCGCAAGGGTGTTGCTCCTGGGACCCGGTCAGAGCCACCTCTGCGAACTGCTGCACTAAATCTTGCTGACACACAGATGGGCTAAGCGATTCACCCGCTGTTATGCGGGAAGTGGGTTTGGAAACCAGGTCTTTTAAGGTCCGACCACTGAACGGTGCCCCTTTGTATGTCTAGTCAGCATAATACTTGGCACTGGCAGAGCATTTTGTGTTTTCATAGGCCAGTGCAAACATTCGTTCTAGCTTCTAGGCAAACACACTCAAGGCTTCCTTATACAAATGTGCTAACACTGAAACCGTTTTCATAGCACCTTCTTTATCTGGATACAGAGTTAGAAGGGGTAAGCTGAGTTTTACTCTACTGTACAGACAGTCGTCTTCTGCGGTAAAAGACCACCTGCTGCTCGTGTTTTTCTTGAAGAGAAGTAGAGAATTTTACTGGATGCGGATGTCACTGGTGTTTTGGCGCAAAGGATCTGGTCATACTGGGAATGAGAAAGTCATGGGCACAAATACACACACACACATACATACACATGTGTGCAAACACTGACAAATTTTTCATTTTTATAATTCTCCCTTTTCCTAGATCTCTTTCTCTTTTTTATCACTAATAGCTCTGCAGTACCTTCCCTGGATTTCTAGTATATGACTTTGAATTTGTGTATTCGAAATCCAAATGCGTCGGAAATTATGCATCTATAACACTTATTATTGGCCAAAATGCTGTTATGCAGAGCTGTATTTTTATTCTACTAGTCGTTTCTTGTTTATTGTAGCTCTGTTCACCCTCTTTTGCCCTTTCCAAGCTCTGCAGAGATCATTGGATGGGCAAAACTCTAGCAGCCTTGCAGGTAACCAAGCTCTGCTCTCTGCCTTGTTTCTCCATGATTTTTTGAGTCGTGCCAGCCTGTCAGGTATTGTAATTCTGGTAGCCTGAGCCTCCTGAAAGGACGCAGTGCAACATCTGTCTCACCAGCACTTTAATTTACACAGGATGGAAGTCTCAGGACTTAAATCCGGCTGTTCAAGACCTGTCACCTTCCCAGCCTGATTTACAATGTAGAACCATATCACTTCACTGGAGGCTCCCCAAGTGTTTCGTGCCTGATAATACTCTGGTTTGCAGTATCACCACTCTCTTGCAAATACAAAAACTGAGATGTGCAGATGCTTGGTAATTAGGCATACCTTGCTGAGTAAATATGCCTGCTACTGTGCACACCTATGTTCCCAGGCTGTAGGCTCCTGTCTAACAAACAGCTCAGTTTCCAAAGGGAGTTTCTGCTGTTGTGATGGTTCCTCTGGGTGTATGAGCATCTTCCTAGTAGGTGCCTGCACTATTTTCTCCCCAGGAGCAGGCAGTGGAGGAACTCTAGCCCTGTGCCTTCATCCAAGGACTGCTTTTCCCCATTAACTGCCACCCCATTCTCTAAATTAGCGTGCAAGCCGCGACAGTCGGTGCTGCTGTTCTCTCTGCTCCCTGCCATGTCTTCAACTCAGCCGGTAACATGCAGCACTGCACGGCTTCCTCATTCTTTACGACCAGTTAAAAAATTATCTTGGGAGGTGTCTTCCCAACTTGGTCTTCACAGTTAGCCCAGCCACTCTGCATTTCTAGTCTACTCTCTGCATTTTCCAGATTGGGACAGCTCGGGAAAACAAACCAAAAAGCCACAAATTAGAGGTCCTTTCCTACCCTGTTCTCTCCATCATAAAATTCTTTTGAAACATTTCTTAATCCTTCCTGTAGCAGCAGTGAGGATAACTCTGTACCACCTGGTCAGGCTGTGCCGTTAGGCACCGCTGGTGCCCAGTGGTTGCTTCTCTACGGCTACCTGAGCCACCATGTTAAGTCTTTTCTCACGAGCAGAAACAAGAGGGGCAGTTCTCACTGCTGGCACTTACACTAAGCCCCATCTGCGGAAAGCCAGCGTGGCTTGTTTCCCTAAAGAAGCCAGTCCAGAGCCTTTTGGGAAAGCATGAAAACTTGAGTTGAAAGATTGTCATTCAAAGTAAATCCATTAAGCGTGCTTACTCGCCTCTGCCCTGGTGTGTGCCGCCCCGCCGCCGCCGTCCCCCCTCGGGCAGGCTCCTCGCGACACCTCTTCCCCCGCAGCCGTGCGGCGTGATTGCTGGTGGATTTATGCCCTTTCCACGGGAGGGCCCTTTCCACATGTCTGCGGTGGCATTGCGCAAAGCTACTTTACATCACAGGCTGGGGGGCCGAGAAAAGTTAGCTCGGGCCAGAGATGAAACCTGAGCACAGCTTAACACCGGCTGCATAGAAAGTTCTAGGGACGGATACACAACCTTTAGCCGGGCCCGGCACGGCTGCGTAGCCTGCAGTTACACATTTACAAAGACAGACACAGGTGTTTTACTATGCGGAAGAACCGATTACAGGAGCTGAAAATAGTTCATTTTGTGCTAGACTCAAAGAAATGCAAATTTCTTTGTACATGTATTTGTTGTACAGTCAGACCAGATTTTTTTTCTTCTCGGATAAATTGGCTTTAATCTCTACCTTGCAGCTTGGGTACCCATGAGTGAGTGGGACGTGTACACTACTGCAGAGTAAGATGACTAAATTCTTCATTTTTACCCTTTGTTTCCCTCCTGATCTATCCAGAAGATCAAAAGTTTGTTCTTTTTCCTCTTCAAAACAAAATGTGTTGAAAAGGAGGGGATGAAAGCTAGATGAATTAGGTTGCCAGAGCCAGATCACCGAGACATCATCCCTCCCAGTCTCAGCTTCCCAAGTCCTATTTGGCAAACGGGGGTGGGGCGGAGATTCAGCGATCTTGCTGCTGCTTTTGAAATGGTCCTCCAGCTTGGCATGCCCCTTCTTCCTCTTCAAGCAAAGAAACAGTGAATCAAACCAGGGATGATGCTGTTGTATTAGGCTGGGTCTCATTCAGTGCCCCTGTTATAATTAGTAATTAGAATCCCATGGCTCTAATGGGAGCAGGGCTGATTTAACATCCATGCCCTGATTTTAGAGGGCCAGTCAGGTGTGGTTTGTACGGCGGTGCCCAGTTACACGTTGGCTTCAAGGAGAGAGAGAGATGTTTCCAGTGCACCTGGGCAGTCGGAGCTGGTGCAGTTGAAGGTGGAGGCAGGGAGAGCCGAGTCCCTCCGGCCCCAGCGCTGCGTGCCAGGTGACTAACGCCAAAGGGGTGGGAAATGTCTGTCTCTGCAGCCTTGCTTTTCATTTAAGCAATCTGATTACCTTAGCTCTAATGAGGTCTGAAAGCAGTTCTGAGCACAGGCCTGTATGACATGCTATCATGCACACAAGGCTTAAACAAACCACTTGAAATATTTATGGAGTTTTGTCCTCTTGCTGCCTGAGCATCTCAGTCAAGGAAGCATCTGGCAACAGAACAGGTCCTGAGCATTTGTACCATCTCTAGACGGTTATAAAATGCATGCAGCCCCCCCATGGATCCAGGCAACAGGAGAAGTTGCTCCGTTAAAAATGCGTTTTGTTCAGCTAAATGCCAATGAGAACAAGCTAGGTTTCTGGTTGCAACACCCCTTCTTCCCTTCTCCCCCAGCGAGTCCTTCCCGCAGGCAAGCTGGGAGAGAAAGCTGGTCCCTCGGAGGCCGGTGGAGGTGTGGGTGGGACGCGTGACAGCACAGCCCAAAGCTGTGTCTCCTGCACTGCCACCCACTTGGGTCCACGTTGGAGGACTCGGCACCAGCGGTGTGCACGAGTGGCTGGACCACGCCACGCCTGTGAGCTATAGCTAGTCTGCCTCGTCCTCCTATGCAAAGCCTGAACACAGGGGAAAAGCAAACCCAGCCTGATCCTCTCAGTATCGAGGACACAGAAACCAAGGCTGTTTCAGCGATGGGCACCTTGTGTTCTGTAAAACTCTGAAAAGTATTCTCATTAACAAGAATTATTGGCTTTGGCTAGTAAGCTACAAGTGATGCTAACAACATGTACAACAGCTGCCAGACAATGGGCAATAAACACTGGTTTATGGGCAATAAACACTGGAAGGGGAAATCAGATCATTCACAGCCACTGTGTTCTTTTCCTTAAATCGTTATGCCTCTATGCATGATTCAGAAACACTGCTCTAGCACCCAGAGGGCATTGTTGTTTGGGTATCTCCTGCTTCCAGCTCCCCAGCGTTCCATAACCAAGTCATGCTGCAGCTCCTGGTGGTCTCCTTTTGCTGTGGGCACCAGCACCAAGGCAGGCACCCCTGGCTGCAGGGGATGCTGCCCCACAGAAGAGGGGGAGCAGAAGGCAGCTGAACGAGAACTCCCATGTGGAGCTCTAGTGGTTCTGTCATGTAAAGAGAGTTGAGATTTTAGTTGAAAGTTCTCAGGCTTTTCAGCCAAGTTGACTTTTGGGGCTCTTTTAGTGTTCATGCACTCAGTTGTTTTTTTTCTTCTGTCAACAAAAAATTGTCAACGTCTTTGGGGAGAGCAGGAGTCTTTCCCCACCCCGCTCCCCAACTCGATCAATACAGTAATTGAATTAAAATACCCAGCTTTCTCCAGAAAAAATTTCACCAGAAAACGTTCAATGACCTGCTTTCACCACAGCACTCCTCCTGCTTCAGGCCACTGGGAATTTGTCTGGCCTCAGTAATGAGGGAGAACCTTCGATTTCAGCTTACATTCATGCCCTAGTACAAAGCTCAGACATAACCCCCCCCTAATTTGCTGGTCGCTTATGCTCACTCAATATCACCCTATTAAGGTGCATCATGCACTAGTGCACTTCTTAGATCTTTGTCCTTTTATCTTCTCACGGTTTCTGCTAAAGGAGAAGCTTTCAGACTATGAAGAACATACATTCCTACACCTGGAATGTATTTTATGCTAGTAAAATTAGTTAGTAATTTGTTTTACTTCTAAGCCATTTTTAAGCAAGAGTGCACAAGCATTATTTCCATTACTACATATGGACCCTTTTGTTGGGCTTTTTTGGTTGTTGGGTTGCCATGGTTTTAAGAATAAACATGTGCTTAAAGATAGAGCTTTGACTTTGGAAAGAAGAAAGTCTCTATCCTGCCTTTCAGCTCCGTTGTCCGAGGATTCAGCTCCCCAAAGAGAGCTGTGCCAGAAAACCTGCGTCAAGCTGAACTTGGGCAAAAAGTGTTCCAGCAACTAGGAACTGCAGAAAGCAAGGCTGTTCCTAATGGCATCCCTTGTGCAAAGCAAGCCCAGGGCCCACACACGTTTCCTAACAAATCTCGCCCTGCAACAGGCGCAGTAAAGGTACAAAGAAACACAGACCTCTCAAACCTGCTCTTCGGCGAAGAGGTTCACGCTCTCCTTTTGCCCCACTCTTCCCGATTTCGGGGGGGGGAACGACTCAGCTCCCTCTTTTATACCTGCTCTTGCATAAGTGGGGCCCTCCTCCCTCCTCCCCACTGCCCTCATTTCTCTTCAAAACCTGCCTCTGTTTTTCCTGCTTGTTATTCATGGTCACTGCTGAGCGGGAGCGAAGAGGGGTGGAAAAACACTGGTGCTGTGGTTACGGGTTCCCTCGCAGCCCTGCTCCTCTTCTCCTTTGCTCTACTGAGATCTCTACTGAGAAGTTCTAACAGGGATGCGCTCCCCTGCCCCGTGAAAATTTGTTAGTGGTGGTGCTGCAAGCGCTACTTTGTCTAAATACCGTCAAATAGGCTTCGGAAATTGTAACCCTGGCAGAGGAACATTAAACCTACAGCCGGCAGCAAGAAATTCAGTCTTGAATAGGAAAATTATTCTGTCCGAGCTAGAATTTCAATTGATCGGCCAGGCAGCTATTCTTTTGCTGCAGAACATCGTGTCTCCATGCTGTCGAAAAGTGTTTTCATTGATCCAGAGCGTTCTGGGAAAGGCTGTATAAAATTCAGCACTTTGTGCGGAGACAATAGTAAATATTTTATTCTGGGGTTTTTTGGATTGTTTTCCAGTCTTCCCAAATTTTGCTCTGAGATCTGAACTCAAAAGGGCCAGATGTACTCCTGTGATTATGTTCTTGCCTCCTGCGAGGTTATGGTGGGAGTCATGGAAGAGGGATAATAAATTACTTTGCTCACAGCCTTGGACCACAGACCTTCACATGGGCTCTTCGTAGATTGAGATGGCATGTCTGACCTACATAGATTATGAATTAATATATGGCTCAGACTTAATAGCATGTACATCGTCATATATGATTTATTGCTAAATTTGAGGGTTTCTTTTTTTTAAGACTAAAAATACCTTGAGTGAAAAGTAGGCCACAAACTGTTTGTTTATACAACCTGTGGGTTGACACTGGTAATCGTAAACCTCTACACCCCATCAACATTCGTAATGTTCCCTCTCTCTTCTGCTTTGGTAAGGGAAGACAACATGGGGTCTGGACAAGGCACCCGTTGGAGAGGGCAAACAGGCACTGGGAAAAGGACAGGAGGGAAAGGGAAAAGAGGATGCTCATGTGGGAGGATCTGACAAAATGGAGACAGGGAATATCCCTTCATCGGCCAGTGCAGTGGTTGCCCCAGGTATGGCAGGCAGTCATGACGGTGGAAGGACCACCGTTTGTGAGACATCCAGGAAGAGCTTTGTAGAGCAGCTGAGTGCCCACAGGGACCACGATGCTTCAGTTTGGAAGAGCAACCACTGGTCTGGGGACTATAAATGTGAAATGATGAAGGTGAAGAGAAAGTCCTGAGTCACTGTTTTGTAACGATGCCAGAATCAGCGGGTTCCCAGTAAAATTATCAGGCAGAAGATGTAAATGAAAGCAAGGGCCCTTTCACATATATCAGCTGCAGGAGGCACTGCCGTAGGATGCTGCGGAGACCACAAGTCTTAGCTGGTACAACAAGAGGTTAAATGAAATCACAGAGGGCATGGCCATCGGAGGCTGCAGAACATGATGGCCCAGGTGCGATTGCTAAGTCCGGAAATCCTCAGCCAGCCAGCTGTCTGAATTTTAGCTTGACCCATATAACAGCTCTCACGTTCCTCTGTAAGGGCTTGTCTTCAACTTGCAATAGAAATAGAGATGTCTGAGCCAAGGCCAGTTTATGCTGGCTTATCTTGCAGCACAGATTGGAAATACTCTTTTGGTAGAGCTATGCCAGTGAAACATCACACCCAGCAAACCTGACCCTCAGCCCCGGCGTTGCTGGGCTGTGCTCCTGTGCACAGCACATTTATAAACCCACTGCTATCTCTTCAAAATCAACCTAAGCCCTGGAAAATATGAACTGTGGGTAGGCTCTTAATACTAGTTAGCCACTTTTCAGGTGTTTTTCTCTCATAGCCAGGGTACGTGTACTAACCAGTGGCAGAGTTACTGTACTGGGGTCTGAAATGTGTCTCTGTCTCCTGCCAGACCTTTGGGCTCTGTTCTTACTTCAGCTGCACACAAAATACTCAGTGCCTTTGTCCAGACTAAATAAGTAAGGAAGAAGGGGTACAGCTCTGGCGACGGGTCAGGCAGGTCTCTATACATCAAGTAAACCAATTTTCCCCCACATTCTGTGAGAACTGGCAAGCTGACACAGGCCTCATTTTATTTGTTTATTTTTACTATCTCTGGTGGGGAAAGGCTGTACAAAGTAATTTTTTTTAAACTGTTTTAATGAAACTGTGATAAGGAACAGGTTTGCTTGTGATTTTTCCCATGTTTTCTCTATACCTGACCTCTGCCCTTGTTGGCTGGAACCACTTTTCTGTGAAAGCAGCTGGTGAGCACGGGGGATGTACTCAACTTGCCCAATTTTTTGTGTAAAGAGGATTGCAAGAATGCTTTTCAATAACAGCATTCAAAGTACAGATGATGAAAGAGAGAGATTATCCTGCTCCTGCCGCAGGTTCTCACAGCGAGGAGCAATGGAAAAATGGATAGCATGGCTACAAACCCGAAGGGCCACGTGTGCCACCCCTATGCTGGGGTCAAGGGACACAGTGTGCTAGCCTGGATGATGCTAAAATGTACCTTGGTGAGGGGGTGGCCGCAGGGCTTACCTAAGTAGCTGGGGCCTCCCCAAAAGAGCATGTGTGGCACAGTGTGCCCTCCTCGCAGGAGGAGAGGTGCCCTGGCTGCACCAGCTGCCCTGGCAGCCACCAACCCAACAGTGCCACAAACCCTCCGTGATGGAGGGGGAGCATCATTATCTCCACATCTCTTTCTGCTGCTCAAGGAATGGCCGGTCCCCTTGAGGGACGTCTGTGTGCTGATGATCTGTGGAGCTCTTCTAAGGATTTAATACCCAGATGAGCTTATATTAACACTAGCATGTGTTGTTCCAGCTTATAATTGCATTTGGTTTGTTATGGCTTCTGTTTGTATGCTCTGATGTAGAGATTGCTTTGAATTTTTGTAACCCATTTTTTTTCCTCTCCTAGAGAAAGGTGTGTTTTTAATTGTTTTAAGAATGGTCTATGCACAGCCTGCACATGCACACACAGGCACAATCATGTGCACACCGTCTGTGTGGGCAAAGGGAACCTCCTACCCTGAGGATCTCAAAATACTTTGCAGCGTAACAGTTATACTGGCTATCTGTAATTGATTTTAGGTCCTTCCCTGTGGCAGCTCCTGTGCCTGTGAGGAGCGAGAGACAATCCTGGACTGAAGCAGCCAGGACAGAGTGAGCCTGTCCGAAGAGGGAAAGCGGATGCGAAGAGGTGACGTGATTCACGTTGCGCAGCAGGTTGGTAACATCTCAAGGGCAAGCATCCAGGTTTCTTGATGCCCAGCCTATTCGATCACACTCTATCTGCATCCCTCAGGTGAGAGGTGTGAGGCAGAGGAGCAGGGATGGCAGTGCCTGCACAGCGAGACGCCTGCCTTAAAGAGCATATCACATTTGATAGATATGCTTTTTATGATACTCTCCTGCCAAATGACTTTGTATTGGGGTGGGATTTTGCACGGTCCCGACATTTCCCAGCTGGGTCAGCCACTGAAGTCTTCAAGCTGTTTCCCCGAGATGAGTGAGGGAAGCAGCCAGGTGACCTCTGTCTGGGAGAAACCACAACATTCATCTCCAAAAGGCTCCACCACCAAACGTCCTCCTTCCCTCAGTATTGCGTGGTTGCTGCATAAAGCTCAGTGAAGATTTACTCCCTGGGGATCTTCTAAGTGAGACCTTGGGAGGCTAATCTTTGCTGGCGCTACTGGGATTTTGAAACTCTCATTGCACTTTTTGGTCCTGAGCCAAATTGTCCCCAGGGCACCATGCGCGACAGTTGTTTTCTTCTAGTCTGGAAATGGCTGCTATTCACTGTTCACTGAATAGTGAAACTAAAAGCAGAGCCATAGAAAGACCTTTGGAAGCTGGGATACCCCTATTCCCTATGCAGACTCAGGTTCCCCTTCATCTTCTCTCCAGCCTCCCTCAAGCCATCTCCATCCCTCCTCCTGCTCCTCTGCCCACAGCTTCTTGCGCTGGGTGGGCGAATAGTTGCAAGCAGCAGGACTCCACTATTTTGGCTGCTATTCCGTGTTCCTCTGAGAAGACTATCTGTGGTAGTCTTCTGCCTCACTCGAGTGGTTTTAATCATATATGGTTTATGTAGTTCATTAGTGAGAAGCAGACTGGCTCCTTCCCCACTGTGGGGGTTACGGGACTCTTCCATTGTCTGGAGTCGTAGTCACTGAAAGGCAGCTCCCACGCAGCCAGCCAGCTACAGGGGCAAAACTGCAACTCTCTTGGGCCAGCAGCAGCAATAGTTTATGGTATAAAAAAAGACAGATGGCTTTTGCGACCTGAGATAGGGTGTGGCTTTCAGATTGACTTTAATTTGAGGGGTGCACAACTGATGGCAGCAAAACCCTCCTGCTTTCAGATCCTGGTAGAAGGATGGAAAAGTAGAAAGCAGAGAAACATACTGAGCCAGGCAGTATTATGTTAAGGCTGCCCACGTTGCTAGAGCCTCGCAGGATCTCCCTCCTCAGCGCTGCAGTGCAGACCCATCACCTCCTTCAAGACCAGCTCCAGCCACTCCATGCAGAAGTGGGAGCTGAATTCCCACACCAGTGCCCATGTGGAACTAGTCACAGGTCTAAAGTTTGCACTAATCCAGGTGGTTGCAGAACTGTAGGGATTGCTGCGGATCCCTCTCTCCTTAGCTGAAGCTGCCTCCGTGCGGAGTGCCTCCGCATCACCGCTCCCAACTCGGCGGCAGCTGTGCTGAGCGCCCGCCGTCGCAGCTGCAGTGCCAGTAACATTTGGAAATGTTATTACCTTACTGCACTTTGTTAAACCAATAATTCTGAAAACAAGGGGAAAAAAAAGTTAAAATTATACCCAGTGGTGGTTTTTTACAGGAAAAAAATGAGAGAGCTTGTAATTGAAGTTTCTGGGCTTTCAGTAAGTGGCAAAAATCAGTCTTTTTGCAGATCAGAATTTCCTGCTCTTTTGTTTTTACTGGATGATTTTTGAGCAAAGGCTTAAATGTTTGCTGCAATTTTGGGTTCATTTTATTTTTACTTTGCTTTATTTTTCCACCTTTTCCATGTTAATTATAAAAACATGAAATAATATTTTAACTTACTGCTTAAGGAATAAAGCTGAGGAATAGTAAATTCAGCCCAGGATATTCCTAGTGAGAAAAGAATTAAGATTTCCTCCTGGTCAGAGCGCTGAAACACACACTGATGAAACCCTCTGAAAACCATAAGCTCCCCCAAAAAAGGTCAGTGAGTGCTCCTACAGCTCTTCTCCCAGGAAAAGTTGAGCTCCCGTGGATTGCCTGTGACTCAGGGGCTTGAAGACATGCTACAGCTTGGCTCCTCTCCCACACTGCCACTTGGTGTTTCACAGTCTAAAGAAAAAAAAAATCTTAAAAGCCCTCTTTTGTTTGTAGAACGGCCCCTCCTCCACTGTAATGAGTTAATGCAGTGGTGTATGCTTAGCTCTGACAACAGCCTGGAACAACAGCTCAGAAATCCATGCCTGTTTGTCTGAGTAAAGCACTTAGATGGCTATCTAATGATAATATTTCCTCTGCCAGCACAGATAATGTTGTCATTACTTACCAAAGCACACAAGAAGACATGTTTTATATTTCTTTCTGGGTGTACAAAAGCAGGGCTAGCCCATCAGGTGATCCTGGGCAGAAAGGGGACAGGCAGAGCAGAGCTGCCTCCTGGCCCTGGGGTGCTGCATGCATTGGGGTAACCTGGGCAAGGTGGGCTACAGTGGGTGAACTGCTCTGGGAGGTCACCCTGACTCAGGGTGACAGCTCAGCACCCACCTCCCCTCAGCCCTGCAGCATGCCTGGCCCATGGAGGTGTTTCATAGCCAGGCATGGCAGTGATGGCAAAGCTGCAGGTGGTGTGAGCACAGATTAGTCCTTAAGACCACATTTGGGACTGACACCATTTTAGGAGAAGGATTTTTTGCTATTACACAGCACAGAGTAAGCAGCCAGGCTGTGGCCTCTGGCTTCTCACCACTATGCAAAATTATAATGAACATTCACTGTAATTTTAGGATCCTCCTTTGAATCAGAGTTTGATATCCTGCAATTCCTTCAAGATTTTTTTTTTCTTTAATCAGCTCAGGGCAGGATTTTCAAAGGGCACTTCTTAAAACTCCTCCCCCTGATTTTCAGTACCCTTTTTCTCATTACTCTCCAGCATTTTTCACTTGGCTGTCCATGACCTTTTGTAGGGCAGTGCAGTCCTCAGGCCTAGCTTGCAGTCCCTGCACAGCCCCTAAAGCCCTGCGTGACCTTCCTCCCCTCCCTCCACCTCACTTCTGCCTCTGGAAATGAGAGAGAGAAAGATGCTTCTCTCCAGCCCTCTGTAGCGAACCCTGGAAACACCAGAGAAAGTGTGTATCACCTTATTGCTGGAAGCTGAAGGAAAAGTCCTTTAAAAAAACAGCCCAAAGCTGAGCTCAATTTCATCTGGTCTCAGCTGTTGTTAGAGCAATATAACATGTCCCCAGTTAGCAAAGACGTGTGCAGGAGCATGTGCAACCCTGCCAAGCTGCAAGCCACTGGGCAAAAGTCCATGCTCTGCATTGTGCCAAAGTAATGGAAAGTATAAGGAACAGCATGGTTTCATGTGACCGTGACTGTGGCATTTGGATTCAAATCAAATGCAAGGTTCAGAAGGTGCCAAGCAGTATGAAATGAAACTAATCTCAGAGACGGAACAAAGATGTTTTATATAACTTCGTACAAATTCAGAGGAGGAAGGAAGGACAGAAAGCTGCTGAGCTTCACAGATAGTACCCCAGTCCACATAATGCCATCTACCCTTAAATCTTTGCAAATATAAAGGAGCTATAAAGGGACTAAGAAAAAAACAGTCATGTCTCTCAAACCCCTGGAGAAAGAGCACAAAATTAAATAATCTAGCCTAAAACATTCCCTTAGAGAAGGTCAGATGACACTGTAGGGGCTTAGCCAGCAGGCAACAAGCACTGGAGAATGTGGGATCAGTCAAGTCAAAGGCTATGGATAAACCCTCCAACGTTAAACTGATGACAGGGCATGAGGTTTAATGACAACAGGGTTATGAAAGACTTAATCAGGTTTCTGTCATTTGAATAACCAACTTTAAATCATGAATGACGAGGGTCCACCTGATATTAATGGGGAAGGAATTACATAAGTGTGACTCAGAAAAGTACATGCCAGATGCTGAACAGTGGGGGCTGAAAGTCAGAGCTGTAGCATGATGCTAAGCAAGCAGGGCAAGGAGAAGTGGAAAACATCATTTCCTACATCAGGCGTTTTGTGTTGCCTTTATGCCACCTTCTACTCCATGAATTACAGATGGAGAGAGAAAGAATAAGAGTCTCTCTCAGATAAGAAGCAGTTAAAAACACAGAAAACCAAATCAGACTTTTGGCCTTCTTGATGAAAGCAAGAACATCCAAGGAAGTCTGACCCGATAGCATTGATGATAGGAAAAGAATTACAGAAATTACTCTTCTCCTCTCCCCATGAGCAGTAAATGTGCCTGAGGCTCTGCTCTCTGCTCTTGGCAGAGGATGGTCAGCCCCCACCAGGGACCCCACTTCTGCAGTGCATCGCCCACCCGGCCCCCTCTGTGGATGTCGTGGGATGAGCAGGGTGGCTAGGCAGGAGGGCGATGCCTGCGAGCAGCTGCAATTGCACTGGTGGTCACGGTCTCTGTGTGCTTTGGAGCCATGGCTGAAGGTAACAGATAAAACTCCTGGTGTTTCAGGAACAGACGTTTAATGATGGTGCCTGGAAGAAAACGGTGTTCAGCTCTAACATACATTGCCAGCCTGTGCGTCACTTGTGCTGCTACGCTGTCACCTTGAAATCTTGCCTGGCCGTGCGGCTTGTAGAGAGAATCTGCAGACTGTAGGAGCCTAATGGTTTCCAGAGGTGGCTTGTTGGGAATTAATCGCGTTCGACTCAACATCTCTCTCTCAGCCGGCAGCACTTTCACACCCTGGCAGGCACTCACTTCGCAGACTGAGAACGGACCTACCCTATTGTCCCTGCTAGGAGAGGGCCAGTGGACTGGAAACTACTGTTCCTGAGACGGTGTTATTGTGGACGAAGGGCTTTATTACTCAGGGCTGTCTTGTATTGCTTTAACGTCACATGTGTCTGTTGCAACGGTGTGCCGAATGAAAATATAGACAGCCTGGTGTTGCAGCCTCTTACTGTCTGTGTTCATTTACCGTTCAGGGTTCATTCAAATCTACTCTGCTTTTACTCAGAGGACCAGTCCATCTAAAGAGCAAAGCCATTCTCGGCCAGTGGTTCAAATCCTGCCCGCCACTTTCTTGAGCTAGTAGCAACATGTTGTTGGTGTCTGTCCATAACGGAGTATCGCCTGTGTTTTGCTTTCCTCCCACCTGTAATAGTCACTGAGTATCCACAGACAGCACCAAGTGGCAGCAATAACAAGAGCTGTCTTAGGGGAGAAATGCACTTCCCACTGCTTTCAAAAGGGGGTTTCTTTGTAAAAGAGCAAAACTGCTTCAAGTCCCTTTCCTTGTAAAACACTTGAGTGGGATAGATATGTAAGTGATACATATGTCTGTATGTTTCTGCCCTTCCAGACCGGAAAGTCTCAGAGATGAGTCCATGATTCTTAACATATGACTGACAAAGTGTCATATTTTAATGAGAACTGAGCCATTTTATTAACATTTTCTGCTCATTCCTCTTTTTGCCCCCTGCCTTCCCAAGGCACCATCTCTCCTGGGCACTCTCAGTGCCTTGACACCAAGGTTGAGATCTCAGAGACATGAGGTTTCCCTGTGGTGTCGTGACATGAAGCAGCAAGGTGAGGAGAGGGAAAGGCTGTCCCTGCCCGCTGGGAGAAGGGCTACACTGTGAAAACATCCCTTGTTACACACCAGAGCGCTCACATAGGAGAGAAGACACATGAATACCCTTGCAGCAGGATGAGCACCCGTAGAGCTCAGCCCACACCTGTTTGTATGCAACTGAACTCTGAAAAGAAGAAATTCCCTGAAGTGATATGATGACTCTCCTTGGACCTCAGCAGGTGTGGAAGCAGCACGTCTGGGACACTGAACATCTCCTTCCCCTGTCAGCACATTAGTCTGGTGTATGAGAACATGCCTTGGGCCACACAGAGGTGTTGTGGATAAAGTAAGTTCCTGGTTTTGCCACTGGCTGAACGTGGAATGTTGGAAACGTCTCATCCCTGGGCTTGTGTTGGCTCTTAAATGCCTTCCACCTCTCTTAGCGCCTTGGCTTAGATCCCTCTTACTCGACTTATATGCATTTAATAGCTGGATGTCTACGCTAAGCTAGTCCATGAGGGTCCATCTACAGGAGAATGAAAGACACAGTTGTCCCCAGTGGGATCTTATGGACAGTGAACCACCTTCTGGAGGTGCCAGTCTTCTGCACTGACTATAGAAAAATCTGAGGTGAGTAGCTTGGACTCTGTTCTGCAGACCTCAAGTTCAGTCAAATGACAGCCACGTTTGGAGCACCAGGCCTGCCTCTTCTCACACATTTGGATAGCATCCATACATTTGGACAATGGGAACTCAGTCTCAGCAGGGAGCCTGCAGATATCAACAATGGATGCAATTATGGGGAATAAACATGGGAATATATGCTCTGAAAAAGAAAGCTTTCCTCACAGCACTGCAGTGAAAATAGCAGAATGGAAAGGAACTAATTCTGTTTCACCTAATTGCTCTCCATTAATCATCTTTCAGCAGCAAGCTTGACTAGTCCACCAAAGGGACAATTAAAGCAAAGGGAGGCTGAGCCCTGTTTGTACTCAGGGCTGTGTTTTGTATTACAGGCACTGTAATTTGTTCCAAGAGGGTGGCATCTCTTTCCTTCCCAAGCAGAGAGGACTATCCACGCCTGTCTGGCTCCAAGCCTTGCCATTATTGCTTCAGAACATCCATGCCTCATTGACTGGTATCCTCTCCAGCATGGTGTTTTGCTGTCTAACGTGAGATACAATGCTGCAGGTAAAAGCTGGGTAGTGGAAGAAGCACAGCAACAGACAAACAAGGTCATGAAACCTGCAAATCAGTGGCAAGTGCGTATGTATTTGTTTTTAAAATCCCATATTACAATGAACACAGAACTCCTTCAATGCACGGCCCATTAAAATCCCTCCTTAGGGTAACATTTTCTGACACTTTCCCTGGGTTTGCCCTTCTGCTCGGTGCCTGTCCTGCTCTGAGCCTTCCCCACCAGCTACCACCACCCCTCCTGCGCACACCCAGCCCTTGCCCCGTAGCCAGACCCCCCCGGCAGAGTGGCCCAGCCCCTGGCCACCTCTCAGCCCTGTTTCCCCCTCCTGCATGTCATCCCATGAGGACAACACCGGGCTGCTCTCCCACCTATGAGAAACAGTGGTTACCTGCCATGGAGCTCTGGTTTCCCTCCCAGGGCTCACCACCACATGGTGGAGGGCTCTGGCTGGGTGCTGCGTGCCTCAAAGTCATCCCCGGCCCAGCGGCAACCTCCTGCCCAGCCAGTGCCCGCCGGGGAGTGGCACCAGGCCCTGCGCACACCCATCCCTGCCGGGCGCTGCCGCTCCCGGCTTTCCTTCCCTGTTTGCTTTCAGGGTGTTCGTCTCTGCTGCTGTTGGGAGCAGCCGGGCGGTTGGTCTCGCACTGCGGTTCAAGGAGGTGCGACGGAGGAGAGCTGGAGGACGCCGCCGGCTTCCCCACAGCACGTTCACGTTCCATTCCTCCCCCTTTTACTTTGCAAGGCACTAGAGGTATTTTTGCTCCCTCTTGTTTTCCCTCCTGTTCCCTGCCTCCTTCTGCCCCCACCGCCTGCTAAGCCTTGGCTCCCCGGGATCTCTCTCTGGCAGGCGGGAGGGAGCCATGCCCTACCTGTACCGGGACTCGAAGCCGAGGCCGCCTGCGCTGCCCGGGGCCGCGCGTGCCACCCACGGCTCGGGGGGGGCCCA
>NW_010535559.1:45304-58519 GCF_000687285.1 Phaethon lepturus
AGGCAGGAGTGCCTGCGCAGCGGCGTCCTCTTCGAAGACCCTGACTTCCCCGCCTGCAACTCCTCTCTCTTCTTCAGTGAAAAGCCACCTATTCCCTTCATCTGGAAGAGGCCTGCGGTGAGTATGCCATCGTGCGGAGGAGGGTGACCCTTCCTCTCCTTTCATCCTGCCAAAAGGAAGGCGTTGCTGTACCTTGGGATCGCACCAAACGCGTGGCGTGTTCAGGGAGACGTGGAGGGGAAGCGCGGGGGGAAACCCTTCCCGGAGCAGCAGCGCGGGGCCGCAGTGTCACCCGCAAAGAGCTCAGGCTGTGGGATGAGAGGGCTGGTAGGTTTCACACCATTTTTTAGATGTAGCTCATTGTATAGCCACACTTTATGCACGTACATTTATGTACGTGCATAAACAACTTGTAATCAGCCTTCTCTCTTACATTATTGCCAAACAAAAGCAAGGTTAAGATGAACATAAGAGGACATGCAAGAAATTAAGGATAAAATACATTATGATGATGTTCTAACTATGTAAAAATCAAGTGTTGTTAATGTAGGAAATTCATAATTAAGAATAAACTTTAAAAATGCAAACCTTTCAACTTTTAGAGACTCTTATACTTACTTGCTCGCTTCCATCATAAAACACTGAGAGATTATGAATACATGCCATGGTTACTGAGCCATTCAGCAGTAGCCAAGGGCTTGATGAGTATCTCTAAATGCATCTTGCATAACAGTCATTAATAACACAGCAAGAGCCTGAAGCATCACTAGTCACGTGCTCTCAGATCACAAACCCAGCATCACTCCAGGTTCCTTCTCTCCACTTAACTCTGTAACTAATAGCCACAGAAAATTTGTGGCTACATTTAATTACTTTGCTAATGACAGATGTTTATTCTCTTTTTCTTTCTAGTCTGAAAGCTTTTCCTTTAGTAGAAAACTTTCCTTTGGCGACAGTGGTACCAAGAACAAAATAGGCTTAAAAATGGGTTTAAATTTTGGCTTAACTTAATCCACGATGATAGGCGTTCAAATGCCTTAGCACCAGTTAATATAGTGCAGAGCAGAATTAACGCTATTACTCCTGGACAAGTTTCAGCTATGAAAAAACAGGAGATTCCTACACATTGTAAGTGCAGCCCCTGCAGGCACTACTGCCTGCCTTGCCTGCCTGTGCCCCAAAACCCAGGTGGGCTGTAGAGCTGTCCTCAGGCACAGGATGGGGCTGAGATACTTTTGGTGCAGTGGCTCTGGACTGCTGTAGGACATTAAAAATGCAAGTACCTGTGACACTAAATGAGAAAGAATGGTTTTTCTTTGGCCAGCCATTAGGTGCTAGTTTGTCTTTTTTTTTCCATTTGGGGCTTCATGATAGTTAAACTTTGCTTTAAAATGTGACCAGGAGCAGCTGAGAGTTTGTGTGTCCTTGTGTGTGCGACCCAGGAACAGCAGTGTGGTCTGTTTGTTCTAGTTCTTGCAATCTTCTTCAGGATGTTTGTACACTGAACTGGAAACGGTTCCAGGATGAGTAAATTACCTGAAATGGGATCTGTCTTTACACTCCAATTCCCACCATGCAACAAGGTGAACTTTTGTGAGCTGCACAGCAAGAAATAAAGCTCAGGAGAGGCTGAGAGGATGTGTAAGGACAGGGTTTTAGTTATGCTCTTCTCTGGCTCCTCAGCATTTAAGCGAAATCAGTTTTATCTCTATTATCCATCAGGAACAGAAGCAAAATAGAGGCACTGCAACACCATTTCAAGTTAACACTTTTTAGTTTGCAAGCAGGATACAGGCCTGGAGCACGTGCCAGGTTAGTTGCCATGGCTCAGCTGGTGAAGCTGCGGTGCCAGAGAAGGTGAGCATGGCCTCCCTGTTCAAACTGCTTTTCACAGTGACTGGTTTTTACTGCCTCTCCTACCAGTATTTTACAGTAGCTTGGATGAAATAGCACAATACATGAGGGTAATTGCAGGGACAAATAATGTTAGTCTTCAGATTTACACCCTGTTAGAGTTTAATCTTTCATAATGATCTTAGAGGAGGCTTTCTCAATATTTTGACACGCATATACCTTGTACATTTCTACATTTGTACGCAGAGTGAACAAGACCCTCAGCTAGCCCTAATCTGTAAATCTCCCACTGCAATCAGTGAGCTACATGGACCTGCACCAGATTAATATCTCACTTTCTACAGAAATCTTAAATGTTCTAGGATTCAGAAAGATATTTAGTGATTTTGTTTAGCAATCCCTTGTAATGAATTACAAATTAAACTTTTGAAACTGTACCTTATAAAAATTTCAGAATAATCTGAAGAACAAAAGATCCTTTTCTCATTGCATTTTTTCCCTTCCCTTCCCTTCCCTTCCCTTCCCTTCCCTTCCCTTCCCTTCCCTTCCCTTCTCTTCCCTTTTTTCCTTCTTAATTTATATTTAAATTCAACTGCTGGGATAAATTCAACAACTCAGTGTCTGGAAAAGTTAGACATATAAACTGAAGAATGAAGAAATAATAAAAGAAAGACAAACAACTGTGTTTTGCCAATGCCAAATGAGTCTATGGTCTACAGGAGGAAGTAAGAAGGAAATTCTCTTAATATGAACAGCCACTGGTAACTGGTATGACAGGTACTGTGTGCTAGAACCAGGCAGAGAAATGTAATCACAGAAATAAGGCCACCTGAACAGCCTCACCCTCAGCCTTTCTTTGGTCACCATGTACCCCTTCTAGCAATGCGAGACAGAGGCGCAGGAGGTGCAGTTTGTTTTCTTTTGAGTCTAAAGAAACACAGCTTTGATGTAGCATCAGGAAAGTCACGAGTTGCCTTGTGTGGTTTTCTTTTGCATAGCAGAGAATGTGGCACATGTCCAGTCAAAATCCTGTCAATTCCTTTTTCTTGATTTTTTTTCATTATTTTTGTTTGCTTTAGACATAGGAGATTGAAAATATTTTTCCATGTTAGGTGTAGAGCTGTGTAATAAGCAATGAGGCATGAATCTAACGTTCAATCCCATGTCAGTGGAAAGGTTTGTTATCTCGTCCTTTGCTAACACATGGAGTTTCTTGGTAACAACTAAATACGGTTCTTGCCATGAGAATTATGTTCCCCAGGAGCAATGATGCTAAAATAAGGCATGTTATTAAAGATCACCTATTTTATCATCTATTGTTATATCTATGCCTAAAGGCAATAAGCTGTGTTTTGCTGTGTTTTTTTATTGTTCACATCCAGTCCTAACAAGACAGAGTGTATTTAACAAGCAGGCGGGCCAGGTAAGGAGGAGCTGCTGGTTGATTTCCCTTTGCTCAACGCACTGGGGACACGACGTGCTGCGATACCTCCTCCCCGGGGCATCTGTGGCTGAGGCACAACCTGGCCACCACCTCCTCCCCAGCAAAGGCAAACAAAAAATATTAAAACCGGTTTCCTTCTGAATATTGCCTCTGCAGGGTGGTCTTCGCAGGAGCTGTGCTGGTTCACTGGGGAGAGTGTCCTGGCTCCAGCAGTGGCCAGCAGCAGATGCTTCAGCAATAAGTGTGGGAAGCTGAACAAAACTATCAATATCCTGCCCTGATGGCCTATATCACACAAAATGCAGTGATAGAAACCAAAAGAAGGAAACCAGTTTGCTTCTAGGCAAATCCAGGGGTTAAATGGATTTATTCTGCCCCCCCCCCCCCTTTTTTTTTTGCAAGCTTCTACCACTTAGAAGAATCTTCTTCATGCCATAGGGTCTGCAATAGTATCAGAGCATTAACTACAGGCATATTCCTCTAGTAATATACTAGATACCTTCCTCCTCCCTTTTCTATTCAATTCAATCAATTACATTCAATTTACAGTTCATTGGAAAGGGGAGAGGAGAGGGGAATTCCTGCCACATGTATCGGTTTCCCACTATAATTTTTCTATCCAGCTGTGGTGTTAGTAATTGAACTAGAACAGTCAAATGAATGCTTGAGAATTGCATTAATGCCACCATGAGCACCAGGCCCTCTGAGCACACAAGGGTGGGTAGTGTTGGCTCCTCCTAAAAATTATCTCTGTAAAACAAACAAGGCTGGAGTCTACCTTTGTTGTTTGCTTATTTGAGGAGGAAATGGTCTCATGGTTGTCAGACACTGTGTGTTCCAGGTATTATGTGCAGGTAAATAAAAGGCTTAATAGTGCATTTAAAGGCAAATTGCCAGTTCTAGTTTTCCCAGACAGTGGGGGAAAACAAACAAACAAGCAAAAAAACCCCATTAACCGGGGCTGTAACCTAACATCAAGATTCTGGACCAGGTTGTGCTATGACAGTTTAACAATTGTTTACAGATGAATAAAGAATGCCAGCCTTTCAATAGCAGCCAAATAATTATGGAGAAATGAGGGTAGTTGATTCTTTAATTGCTCTACGGTGTAATTAATTAGCAAGGATTCCCCACCTAGTTTTTTGTGGTGGCTATACTGCTGCAGGATAATATCGCTCATGTGGCACACACCGTGCTGCATGTCAGGGCTCAGAGTAACGATGATATTTTCCTGGCACATTCCAAGTAATTTCTGTGTGTCTCTCTGCCTCTTGCAGGACATTGTCAAAGACCCCAAGTTTGTCCTTGAAGGAGCCACAAGAACTGACGTTTGCCAAGGGGATCTTGGTGAGTGATTGCCTCTGGGTGGATGCGTTCATGCCTACACCCCATGAGGAGCAGCAGGAAAGTTATCCCTCCTGAACTGGTGGGAGCAGTGAAGCTGGAAGTACTGCCCATGCTCTCTTTGCCTGCAGCCACCTCTTTTGTAGCACCTTCCCATCCGTGCCAGGGACCATTCTGTGCAATGGGATTCAAGATCAAGGAAGGATCTCCGCATGAGGGTACAGTGAGCCCAAGGGAGCCTTTTGTCTACCAGTACCTCCAAACTGCAGCACAGTCTGCCCTGGCTGAGCAGAGACACGCTTCCTGGGGACACGTGGGCTGTCTTTTGGATTTCAAGAGTTACAGCAGTGAACTGCCATAACATCTCCTCGGGCCCTTACACCACCTTCTTTTCCTCTTGAAGGGAAGAAAATGAGGTTTTTTCCCCCTTCTCAATTCACAGGTGACTGCTGGCTACTAGCAGCCATAGCTTCTCTCACACTGAATGAAAAAACACTAGCAAGAGTGGTGCCACTGGATCAAAATTTTGGGCCAGATTATGCTGGAATATTTCACTTCCAGGTAAGATGAACATCTGGCACAGCATGGACACATTTCTGTCATTACACGTCATGGTCTATTTCGTAGTGAGGTGTGATGGTTATTGCAGAGGAGACATTGAAAAAAAAGGAATTGCTGAGCTTACACTGTTGTTCGTGTTTTGAGAAATAATCTAGAGGGCTACGTCAGCCTCCCACGGGCACACACATAGCCACTTCTGCTCTGTGAAGAGATATATGGCTTTAGAAATTATTTCACATTTTCTTGGGCACTTAAACCTCACTTAGGACATAAAGCCTTAAAGGAGGTGGACTGAGATCTGTAATACATGTGTGTCTTAAAGGTGTCTTGAATCATGTGGTGACCATTTGTGTAGCTATATGAGTGATGTTCTCCAGACAAGGAGCTACAGTACAGCTCTGCACTTTTAATCTTAGTCTTTTCTTAAGATAGATTACCGTTCTTTCAGAGCACCCTAGCCCAGTATAGTGGGAATGGATGATTTACATAACTTCTAATCAAGCTTATGATTGTGACTAACTAACTTTCAATTAGAAGTGCTGGGACACCAGAGTCCTACACTCAGGAAATAACATGCTGTCAGCAAACTCATGCCCCATCCTTTCTAAATAGTTTTGGCAGCACAACGAGTGGCTGGATGTCGTGATTGATGACCGATTGCCCACCTTCAAAGGCCGATTGGTTTTCCTGCACTCAGCTGAACACAACGAGTTTTGGAGTGCTTTACTAGAGAAAGCCTATGCCAAGTAAGTCACACCATGCATACATAATTTGCTATTTGTACATACATTATTCACGATTTGTACATACATTATTCACAACTCAAGCGAACAGCTTCTATCCAGTATTTTGGGGGCGGGGGGGGTCAGGGGTGTTGCATTTGCTGCTGCCCTGATCTAAAGACTATAAAGATTAGATAAATAAAGATTATATCTATCTCTTGTGAGCTGGTCCAGCTTCCAGCACATCATTAGATACAGCCCTAGCTGATAGCAACAGAGTTGGATCAAAGCCTGAATCCTGTGATTTGTGTCTCTGCTGAGACCTCAGTTGATGGTTCTGGCTAACTCTGTATTTTTAAATGATTTGGCAGGTAACAAGCCACTGACATGCAGTGATATTCAGTCCTTGCCAACCTGACAACTGGCACTGAAGAAAGAAAAGCCTCAGGCTTTAAGGATATAGAGAAATGAATGAATTAAAAATGCAGTTAACAAGGAAAGCAGAATGATCCCAATACTCCTCCCATATATCCTGGGTACATTCTGGGGTATTTCTTTTGACTTCAGTGCCATTGCTGCAATTTTATGCTCGTGTGAGAAAGCTCTCAAACATGGGTATCTATCTTCAAAATTTTGAAAGCATGTCTCACAGTCAACATGTGTTTTCCAGGCTGAATGGCAGCTACGAGGCTCTGAAAGGAGGCAGTACAATAGAAGCCATGGAGGATTTCACTGGGGGTGTAGGAGAAATGTATGAGGTTAAAAAGGCTCCTGACAATCTCTATGAAATCCTAGAGAAAGCTCTGAAAAGATGCTCAATGGTGGGCTGCTCTATTGATGTAAGTAAGAAATGGGGTCTGATTTTCTCAGTTAAGTTTTGTGGTTTCTGCATTAAAAAAAACCCTACTTTTTAAAGACTGGTTAGATTAATGACAAGTAGAAGGATATGCACTTAACTCTGCGAATAGCTATGAACTAACAGATATGTAATATTAATGTAGGCCTTAGTACAGTGGTTTAAAAGAAAAGAAAAAGATTCATCATTTTTCAGGAAGTGATGGCCACTGTATTTAAAGCAATAATGACATGAGTATGAGCATTTGGTGAGAGTGAACTTTATTTCCTGACTTATTGGGTCACTAGGCATTAAAACTGGCCATAGGTTTTTGAGTTCTTACTGCTTCCAGAGACTACAAAATTGCTTTTTTCAGCCCTGAATTCTGTAACAACACCTGTGGGGACTTTGGGGACTCAAGACAATTTTCAGGATCAGTGTGTGTGTTTGTAAACAGGGGCTGGGGCTTAGGGTATGTCAGATTTATTCCTCCAGAGACTGAAACCTCCAGTTTTCCCAGAGAAAAGGTTGCTGGTGGGTAGCACCTGCATAGGTTACCTACTCATTCATACTGCTCTGCCAGTGTGTCTGACCCAGGGTAAAAGGAGCCATCCATGTGTCCTTGGCTTTCTGGTGAAAAATGCCTGAGCTGCTCAACAGCAAGAATGAAAACCCCATTGCTGTTCCTTGCTGACTGTGCTCAGCAGGGAAAGGCAGTTCAGAAACAAAAGTGTGCCTGGTTTCTCCACCAGAATGAGCAGATGGAGAAAAAGCTTTGAGAGCAAATGAAAAATCCCACCAAGCACAAAATGTTCCATTCCCCTTTTTGGGCACTTGCAACAAAAGCAAAGGAAGTGCCCAGGCTGGGAGAGAAGGAGAGAGACTTTCATTTACCCTCTGCCCATGAGCCTCATAGTTGAACATTTGGCCGGGCTGAGGGAGACCTGTTGTCTCAAATCCATTGCCTGCCTGCCTGAAAGCAGGGGTTTTCCACAAGCTCTCTCTTTTACTCAAGACTGTGCCCTCAACTTTGGGGTTCAGTGTTTTCTGATTTAAGTTGCCCTTTCTCCCGTGATGAAGCTTTGCTGCTTGCAAAGCAGCATATAAATATTATGCTGCTTGCAAAGCAGCAAAAATAAGTATTTATTGAATTACAGAGTGTGATACTTAGCTGGCTGATAGGACTCTTCACTGCCATCATGCTCTATCAATGTCTTTTTACAAGAAGTGAGACCATATCAACACCTGATCTCATTCTGAGAGCACCTTTTTCCATCCCTTAACTGATCCAAACTTCATTTGAATGGGAGTTAAGATTGAGATCCTGGAAATGCAGATGATGTTGATATAAAATCACAGTGGCAGCATAGGTATTTCAGCCTGGAAACACCCTATTTTCCCTCTGAGTGAACAATGCTAAAAAAAAAAAAAGGAATACTATCCTTTCCTTTCCTCAAAGGGCATCATTGTGCCATCACTGTTTGCATCGAGCAGACAGACAAGTTCCCTGTCCACAGTACTGGTTAGCCACTGAACTCCCACCTGATGCTTGGAAGGGACCAGGTGGCACCACTTGTGACCTCACTCTAAAGCGAGAATTTCACATTTTTTTCCTGTATTTCAGACCAGCAGTGCTGCCGAGTCAGAAGCCAAAACCCCGTTTGGCCTTATAAAGGGCCACGCTTACTCTGTGACTGGCGTCGATGAGGTACGTTCAGCAGCGCGGGGCAAGGAGAGACCTGGGAAAAAGATAAGGGAGTGTCCCCCGACCTCAGGAGACAGGAGAGTGATCCTGGGAGAGTTACCCAAATTCCCATCCATCTTTCCCTCCCACCTCTCCCGTAGCAGTCTGTACCTTTTGCCCAGCTGTTACACCAGCTTGCCCAGCCTCTGCACGCTGGAGAAATATACTACTACCAAGCTACTGACACTTGGTATTTTCTCTATTTCCTTCTTCCCCAGGTGAGCTATCGGGGCCAGCAAGTGCAGCTGATAAGGATAAGGAACCCCTGGGGACAGGTGGAGTGGAACGGCCCTTGGAGTGACAAGTGCGTGCGCTGTCCCACACACGCTGGCCTCGCAAAGGCCAAATCCCAGCTGCGGCTCCACAGCTAGCTTTCTGCAGCCCCAGCTATTCCAGGGAAAATTAAATCAAGAGTTTGAACATGCGTAACATGCCATATTAACATGTCACCCTCAGTATTTTCAAAGCTGCTCAGTTGTGGGGACACTGTCGAGGCTGTTTAGCCTCCGAAATCTAGCATTAGCAAAAGCCATGCATTAATATAAATAGGAAAAGTTAATTTCAAGACACTCCTGTCTGGAAAAATTGTACATTTGGACTGATTTTTTGTTTATTTTTTGCAAGCCTGTTGCTGTGGTACTTGTAACACAACATCCATACTTTGTCCTCCTGCAGATAATCTGGAAAGTGATAGTGTATTACCCCCTGTAAGTAGTTTGTGAGTCTCTAGAACGCCAAACCCAGTTTACTGTTCTGGGTTTCTAAACACGTCTAGGAATAGGCAGGAATCTTACAGGCTATATATGACAATTAAATGAGACCGTCTCCATGTGGTATCCACCAAAGCTGTGGAAGAACCCAAAAACACAACAGGACTGGTCTGAAAACCAATGTGGTTTTACTACCAGTGGTAAACAAAGTGCAAGTAATACAAAATTAAAAAATTTTAAAAAGTAAAAAACACCAATACATTCCCCCCCAACATACACTTTTCAATATATTTTTGCATGGCTTCATTTTTGTTTCACTTTCTTCTGCTAAGGGTTGGGGGTTTTTTTATGCACATAGATGTAGGTGAGAGGAGCCATAACCTGCCTGGCCCTTTAAAACTGCTGAGACATGTAGTCATCTGTAGGACTACTTTGAATGTCCCAGCCCTTAACATGACTCAGAAATAAATGAAATATTTCCACATCAGCACTGATCCTTTGTTATCTTGGGAAAAAAAAACGTGAATAATTGACATATGTAATGAGTGATTAAATCTCAAAAAAACCCCAAAGAGGTTAACATCAAGACAGGCATCTGGCAATTCATGCTGATTATTGAAAAGACTGTCTCTGCAAAGCAGAGCTCTGATTCTGCACTTGGAAGGTTTTCTGGAACTCAAGTTGCAGAGGGGCTCACAGGTCAGTAGGTAAATCTGTATTAACATTTTGCAGTGGTTGCTGGAATTAAAAACCTCAACACAAGGTACCTGCTACTCCCTGTTTATTATGTCAGACTGGAGATGTGGTAGGGCATTCCAAGTTTTTTCCAAAAAGCTTTAGCAGGTTTTTGTTTTGTTCTGACCTGCTACAGCTGGAGTTGTAGGGGTGAATGAAAAGGAGGCAAAGACTTTTCCTGGAACCCCAGTTACTCCAGCAAATATCACTGTACAGGGGAAGGAGCCTATTCAGCTCCCATTGACTCAATTTTGAAGAAACATCTGGCCCTAAATTACTGACAAACATGAAAGAGGAGAGGGTGCTACAGATGGAAAACAGATTTAAGGAGGGGTGTGACTTAGCAAAATCTTGAGGTTTACCAATAACCCTATTATACCTAATGCCAACACATGACAGCAGTCCCAACTCTGAGTGCTGGCAATAACTCACGCAGCACCATCCTGGAGCAGCTTTGGGATCTTTGGCCTGGTCCTGCTTCCAGCTACATTAATTGGGTCTCTGCGACCATGAGTGACAGCAGGATTTGGGAAACCTCTTAAATGCATCCGTGTTTGTGTGAGCTGCTCAATTAAAACACATCTGGAAGAAGAATAGCCTGCCGCTGTGTCCAGCCAGTTATTCTGAGCCGGGGAAAATCACTTTTCACAAACCCATAGTAATGCTTGGTTTTGTTTTCTTGCAGCTCTCTGGAGTGGTGTTCAGTCAGCCCACTGGAGCAGAGACGCCTATCTCAGGCAGCACGGGATGATGGAGAGTTCTGGTAAGCCACAGGTTTTTGAAGTGTGTGGCTCTAGTCAGAAATCAAGGTGCAAGCAGCCAAAATGAGCAATGAGGGAGAAGTCTCTGTGTGAGAAAATGCTCAGTTTCTGCCTAGGAGAGGGCAGGTAGAATGTTCACTTGGTTTTCTGTGTGTTTCATGTGTGCCCATGTCTATTTTAATAACAAAGAGTTTTAAAAGTCAGTTTAGTTAATGGCATTAGCATATGTCAAATACTGTGTGTCTCCCATGAATGTAACACCCCTTAAATCCTTCCCATGAACAAAGGCAGGCTCTACAGAAGGGAGCCTTGTATTGCCCTAATTCACTTATGAAATGCCTTCAGGGTTGATACTAGACATACACTGGAATGGAAGGGAGTCCTGAGAAGCAATACTACTTGTTACAGAAAGTAAAAGAACACCAAGATGTGTGTGAAATGATGGAAAATTTTAAGATAAGATGAAATGAAATAGGAAAAAAAAAATCATGCTGGAAATTGCTTTAGAAGTGTGAAGTGTTCTTCATGCCAAATTCACGATCTCAGACAGAGCAGATGGCTGACTTGCACATGACCCCCCCCTATAAAAACCATGCTGTGCACTACTGACAATGTGTCTGGTCACATTTTCTAGGTCCAGATACTCATCTCTTTTACACAGTGGTAAATCTAGAGAGGAATGCAGTGGGGCTATTCCAGATTTTTCCTGCAAATTAAACCAAAGTTCAACTTTAGGCCTGAAAAATTATTTGAGATAGACAATGCAGCACATTAAGTCACATAAAATGATTCATCCCAAGCTTTGATAGCTCTGAAGGGAAGTGGGTCCAGTGGCTGATCCATTACTTAAGTATTTTTACATAGGATATTTTGAGTTATTTTGCTATTGACATTTTAAATGCAGTTGGGCATTTCTAGTTTTTTCCAGAAAGCTTTTGTGGGGGTTTTTTTGGTCTGTTTTTGATCTGGCTACAGCTGGAGCTTATGGGTTGAATGAAAAGGAGGCAAAGACTTTCCCTTGAACCCAAGTAGCTCCAGTAAGTCTCAATACAGGGCATGACTTAAAGCCTGACTGTGTAATGAAGGTACAAGTGTGCAAGCAGGCATCAAATGAGCAATGATATTCATGAACTCATCTATCCAACAGAGCTAAGCTGACAGGTAAGTAAGCCCTCGAAAGGCCAATAAAAATTAATGAGGTTGAGCATACCCAGACAAATGTTGGCCGCCTTCATCCAGCGTCTCAGCCATTCAGAGCAGAAACAAAAACCATTGGGACTGAAATTTCCACTGAAGGGGTTAAATGGACAAAAATCTTATGCAGAAGGTAAGAAATGCTTCTAAAACCAGTCAGGCAAGTTTGACACCAGCTAAACCCTCCACCCAGTCCATCAGACTTATTTTTCCTAATGCCTTTTGACTTCTGTGTATTTCTCTAAGGAACGTTTGCCTTTTTGCCCCCTCTAAGCCACACCTTGATGGTTTCCCCATCAGGCTTCACATACAGACTTTGCATGAGCAATAATGTGATGTATCCCTAAAGACATTAAAATGGTCAGATGAGGAAAGAGACGAACATAGCTGCTTCTCTCCAGCTTTCAGTTTGTTCTTGCTGTGGTTCTTGATGCAGTTTAGCTGAGGAGATGGCAAATGAGCTATATTCCCGCTTCTGCAGCTGAAGACCTTCAGCCAGCCTATTGACCACTCCTGGTGGTGTCTTGGCTTGCTTCCCTGGAAAGCTGGGGTAATCTTTATGATGTGCTTTGAAACCTGCTGCTAGAAATAGTGAGTAGCAAAGTAATTAGGTCCTCAAGAGTTCAAAACATGTTCTCCATGACATGCATTATCTTTGGGCTTAGCAAATAACGTAAGGTGCAAAGGGGCTCTTCTCCTTGTTGACCATAACCAGTTTCTACTGCAGGAGATATAATAGTGAGTTTTACAGTCAGGAAGTTTTTGTACGTCATTTCGTAATGTGTCTGGAAGCTTAAAGGGAGCCCAGGAAACCTGCTATGTACTCATGAACAACTTCTGTAAATGTGCTGCAGGTTTTGGACCCAGCTTATTCCATGTGCTGATTGCGCACAAAGCAATGGTCACTTTTTCTACACAGGCTCATTTCTGTTAAATGAAAGAGAAGAAGAGAAAGAAGACATATAACTATTTATTCTCATGTATTGTGTTAGATTTCATCCTAGGTAGAACAGGAATACTAGGAGGAAGGGTAGTGCAGCAAGGAAAATTAGACCAACAGCTATGGAACGTTTAAAGCAAGAGAAGTGTCATATCGTCAGAATGTCTTCAGTCAATGCAAAAAGGTGGCACAGCTGTAGAGGACTACATGGGATAAGGCTGCTAAGGTAGGAAACATGGTCTGATAAGACCTTTTGTCCCTTTTATTCTCTGGATTTGTGAGGGCTGAAGAAAATCATCATGGTAACATGCTGAGGGCCTGCTGACCTCATTAACTACCCCAAAGATATTTTGGCTACACATTAGCGGTTC
>NW_010535559.1:58550-65690 GCF_000687285.1 Phaethon lepturus
TTCTACTGGTTGGGAAGAAGGCATCCTGCTCTTGGCTAAGAAATCAGCTTCTCACTCACCCTAGTCCATTCCCTCCTATAATCAGAGGGTCAGAGCTCTTCCCTTCACCAGTACAAATCCAGGACAGCCCTAGGGAAGTCAAAACAGGTGTTCTTTGGCTTTTAGGAGCCAAATCTGATCTGTAAAGTGCAACTCCTTCATCTGCTTTGCAGCACATTTTCAAAGAGCCCAAAATTGCACAGTGTAGCCAGGAAACCGAGCCACTTAGAGACAGATTTTGCTCTGCTGCCCCTGCTCTAGTGTGCTGAGCATCAAAATGAGAATTAGTAGTGCCTAGGGCTAGCAATACATGGGAATAGCCAACAAGAAAGGGCAGAGCTCAGGAAAAAAAACTCTGCTGTTTCTTCCCACACTAAAACCAAGTTGTAAAATGGCCCATAGCAAGTGAAAATTAATACCACCACAGATATCTATTTCTTATGCAGCAGAAAAACGGAGCTAGCTGCTGCGGTTAAATATGTGGTCTTGGACACCTTTTGCTCTCCTGCTACTTACTCCATTTGTTGTTAGGCATCCGCCACTGGAGGAAAAGGATAGTTATAAAAGTTCGTGCTAGGGAGGAGATCAATTTCTATATGTTGTTTCTGTGATCCATGGAGAGAGAACGGCTCTTACAGATAGCGATTCAGAGCAGAGGACACCTCTAGATGTTAAATTGCCCTCAGGAAGGCCTAATACCTCTCCCTTTTACAGAAGGAACTTCAGCATACCAAGGCTACTCTCAGCCTTAGAGCATATGGGCCTCCTGCCCATTCAGTGCCCACTATGCAAGCTGCTCTCTCTTAGACAGCTTCTCTGCTCTGTTCCGTTTGCCGAGGGCTGCACACCATACCCAGTGGTGCCTGGCTCTGGCTGTCCCTTCTCTTGGCTGTTTGCTCACTCCTGAACACCAGGTTCCTTGGCCAGCAGGACTGTTGGTATCTTTTTGCCCTTCTCCTTGCTAGATAAAATCACATGGCTTATCTGCTTCTCAGCATACTGAGCAGGCTAGTTTCAACCAACCTAGCCTAGCAGCTCAAAAGCATCCATATTGTGCCATTTGCTTCCTCCTTCCCATGGCCATGTATATGTGTCCACCTTGGGTATAAAATATATGTAGTGCAAGCTACATGACACAGTAGCAGGCAGCAGTGTCTATAACACCTTCAAGGGCAGGTTGGAGCCACTACTGAAGTCCAAATGCACTTTTTATCTTTTGTGGTTGGCATATATTTTTGCTAGGACAAGGTCCCAGGCACCCATAAAAGAGGTGAAGGGGAGCCACTTGAGCCTAGGCACTTTAGCAGAGGCCCAAATGTGACTTTAACTGCAGTGTGGACAGTCTGATCGTACTAAGGCTTGGCTAATCCATCATCGTGTGTCCCTTGTAGTGCTTTCATGCAGCTGGCATTGAACACACAGCTGATTTGTAGGCAGACTTGCTCCTGCACAGACGCCTGCCATCCTTTGGTTGTCTCTTCAGCAATACAGATGCAGCCATTAAGGCCAGGATGGTGTTGGTGAAATAATTCTTTCAACCATAGATTTTACATGAGTGTCACTTCTTTTCCTCTTATATTCAACTGTAACTGAATAAAATCAACAAGACTTATCATGTAAAAAAAAAGGTGTAAGAGATGTCAGAATCAGACCCAGACAAAAAGGTTGCTTGTGTTTTGCACCACAGTGAGGAGAGCTAGCTTCTCCCCTGGTGTACACCAGCATATCTCCACAGTCACTGAAACTATTCAGATCCACACGAGCTGGTGATCTGGCCCCAAGACTCTGCAGAGTAGATACTTCTGCTGGGCATCCTTTACTGAAGCGAATGACTGCCTGTTCCTTCCCATGTCTTTCGCTCAGGATGAAATTTGAAGACTTCAAAGTGCATTTTGATAAAGTTGAGATCTGCAACCTGACTCCAGATGCCCTGGAAGACAACACTGCCCACAAGTGGGAGGTGACCATCCACCAGGGGAGCTGGGTACGGGGATCCACCGCAGGAGGATGTAGAAATTTTCTAGGTAAATAGATACTGCTTTGAAAATAAGAAGCAGGCACTGAAGTCTTTACCCACCCTCAGCCATCTCTCCTGTCACCCCATAGCCAGAACTGTGGGTGTAGGCCTGGCCAGCTGAGTCTCAGCTAGCAGGAATCAGCCAAAGGGACAAATGTTTATAAGGTCCCACTTGAGACTTTGAGGTAAAAGAGTTGCTTTCTTTGTTCTCAAGTTCATTGGAGCTGGTTTACCTCTCATTTACATTTGCATGAGCAGGACTAGCTCCAAATAAGTCACTTAAACTGCAGCAGTAGGTATAAAACGAGACAAAAATCCATCTCAGCCAGCATGTTTATGTGGCTCTGAAGTACCATCATGGATCTGAACCGTGTTGCTTCAGACTGGCACTAGCACTATGGAATCACTGTGCTTTTAACACATCTTATGTTAACTTTTAACAAAATCCCATCTGACAACTTTATTTAAACCATAGTAACTTAATAAAATATCAGGCTTAAGATATTTTCTACACCTAGTTCCATGAAGGATTTGGGGATTTGGCTTATTTTCTGCAGAGCCTAGTGGAAAGAAGCTTGACAGATAATGGAAAAACTAAATTTGGGCAAAATCTCAGCTTAATTGTCCTTTTTGTCGTGGGTTTTTTTGGGGGGTTTTTTTGTTTTGTTTTGTTTTGTTTTTTTTAAGTAGAAGTAGTGGTGGTATTATTATTCCGAAGCAAGAAACTCTCTGGTATTCTTTACATTGGCAGAGACTTTCTGGACAAATCCACAAATCAAGCTACATTTGACAGAGAAAGACGATGGACAAGATGACTGCACATTCATAGCAGCACTGATGCAAAAGGATCGCCGTAAGCTCAAGAAGCTTGGTGCTGAAATGCTAACCATCGGCTACTCTATTTATGAGGTACTCTATTGCTTTTACAGCACAGTAGCCACACTATCAGTATTAGCATCTTTCTCTGGGTTTGTACCCCTACCAGTCAGCTTAGGGCCCTTGCTCTTAAAATAATTTTCTCAGTTACATTAAGCTCCACAGAGAATTTTGATGTGGTTGGGATGGAGCCCTCTCAGAGGAGGATTTAGGAGTCCCTGCGGGACCATGGGTTCCCAGGATAGACTCCTTGGCCTCATGATTCTGTCATCCCCTGCCTGGGTCCCGGAAAGGGGACGTTCCTTCTTATGACACTCTTGGGGTGCCTCACACACAGGGGTGCCTGTCCCTGAGTGAAGCTGGGATTGGCAAATCTGCTGTCACTGCTCTGTGACACCCCACCTGGGATGGTGATATTTAATGGCAGGGAACGTTGAAGTAGGAAGACAATGTCCCAGAGTCCTCTTAGACTGGGTGGGAAAGGACCACCAGTAACAGGTCCTTGCCATAAGGTGGGAGCTAGGTTGCTGTGAGCAGCTGGGTGAAGAGATGAGAGTCAGGGTCACAGCTGGTGGAGAGGCTTGTGCGAGGCAGAGTTTGGATCTGTGATTGGGAAAGGGGCAAGGATGGCCCCCAGCACACCCCAGCCAGTGGAGCGGTGCCTTTGTTTTCTCTCCTAGAGCCCTGGCAGAGACGGACACTTGGGCAAAGACTTCTTCAGGTACCACCCCTCCAAGGCCAGGAGCAAAACCTACATTAATTTAAGGGAAGTATCTAACCGATTCAAGCTGCCACCAGGAGATTACATTCTTGTTCCGACCACATTTGAACCGCACCAGGAGGCAGATTTCTGCCTGAGGATTTTCTCTGAGAAGAAAGCCATCACTGAGTAAGTCAGCGGTGAGCCCCAAGCCCTCCAGTGCTTGCCTGTGCGTGAGTCTGGTGGCTGCTGGGTTGCGTCTGGCTGCTGGGCAGCTGGCATGGAAAGCTCCTGATGGTTTTTTTGCATTTGCCCATTTTTGCTAAACCTGATTTTTCTTTGGAGAGGTGGGGAAATAGAGCTTGCCATGGTGAATCTGTGGGAAGAGTTGCTAGCTGCCTGATACTGTTCAGAAATCTGTGAATGCAGCAGTGTATGCTTCCTCCCAAAGTTTGTCCAAAGGACAATTTTATATTAAAAAAGGGTTTTGAGGAAAAAGCGTGTGTGCAATGAACAAAGAATGAGATTAATTCTTTAGCAGACAGTGTGCACAGCTGTGCCCTCCCTGAGTATTGCTTAAAGTCTGTTTTAAGGGCTTATATCAAAATTTAAACAGTGCAAAAATCCAACTGTCTGATTAATTTTATCTAAACTTAACCTGTTCGGTAAAAAAATGCAGTTTTATCATTCATCTCTGGAAAATGTAATAAGCAAGCTTCCACCCCAAGCAGAGGTTGAATATCTTCAGATACCAAATAAGGTTTTGTTTTCTCCAGGGATCTAGATGAAAACGTTGCCATTGATCTCCCTGAGGTAAGTCTACAAAGTTAAAACGGCAAGAGAATAGCTCAGCAGAAGATGGCACAAATTTTTACTGTCTTTGGCTAAAACATATTCATTTGACAGGAATGTTACACAATTGCCAGCTTTGTATATGTGACTGAAACAGTCAGTTCTGCTGAATATGGTAAAAAAGCTGTAACAATCAAAATCATAATCGTTATGCTTCTGCATCAGCTTCAAGGCAGTCAGCCAGCACCAGAGGTGGGTATCAGCCACCATGGGTGCGCTGAAAGCACACCCAATAGCACCAGGGAGGCACCTGGCCATTCACATCTTTTAAAATTTTATTTAATATGAAAAAATAAGAGGCAAGAGAATGTCCACAGGCCTACATTCATTTTGCATACAAATATATTTATTTTACTTATCAATTTCTGCAGGGCATGGGAGGGAATGCTTGATACATGAATGTGCCTGCTGAAATGATTAAATTCTTTTTGTTTCTGAATGGTCTGGTCTGCCTGCTAAGCACTAATTGCAGCTGAGATTGAGTGGGCTCCTGTTTAAATGTAAACCTGCAAATAAGCTATTAACTGTGGTATGCCTTCCCACGGAAAGAAGCTAAGCCAAGATCTCATGTGTCCCTCTTTAGTAAAACTCTCCTCCAGGGACCAGCTAACAAGTGCGTCTCCATTTCTGGGATCTCAGGGCCATGTTGAGTAGCAAAGTACATCTGTTCACCTGTCCCATTATCATTAAGGGACTGCATCCAAACTTAAGCAGAAGGAAGTGAGGAACATACATATGGTCAAAAAAAGTGTAAGTAAGTGGCCAAGCAGTGTCACCAGGGCCAGTCTGGTGACAGTTCGCTAAATAGCATCCATGTTGTACCTTCTGTGGGTAGAGAAAACAAAGCCCGATTCTTCGCTTCCTGTGCTGTGCTGTTGCTTTCTTTTACCCCATTTTTTTGGCTTAAGAACTCCCTCTATTCACACGGTCACCCCAACTAATAGCAGTGGCTCTACACTGTTGCATCTCTCTGCTCATCAGCATAGACTGAAGCCTGGACTCTACACCCCTGCGAAGGCACTGCGGCACTCAGCTGGCAGCCAGCTGAGAGTGCTTCCAGGCTCAGGATGGCACTGGGTAATGTGTCAAAGTGCAGCCACCTCTGGCTGGTGCTCTCAAGAAGGGCGAGAGGTCTCTGGATGATGCCGCTGGAAAGAGCCGAGTAGACCTGTGGTTGTTCAAGGACTGGGGAAGCAGAGTGGTGCAGGGGTGCGATGAGAGGATAGGAGTTTTCCAGGACAGGTGCTCTTGGTTTTGACATAGCCAAGGCAATGGCACACTAAGCAATCGCTCAGGCAAAGGAAATGAGGGGGTGAGACTCCCCTTCGGCAGCTAGATGGCTGGTAGTCGTCAGGTCTAGCAATGTTCAGGAGCATGTGTACCCTTATTTTAAGATGTACTATGGTCCCCTGATGCACAGAGGGGCTATATGCAGGAGAAATGTCATGTTTATGATTCTTATAATGACTTGTGTGGTTGATGTTGCAGCCTCTAAACCCAACCCCAAGCCCACAAGAAACTGAAGAAGAAAAGCAGTTCCGGGAATTGTTTGAGCAGATTTCAGGCAAGGTGAGTGCAAAACCCTTGTGGGTCATAGTAAGATGTAGAAAGAGGGAGGACACTTCTGCTCCTACTCAGGACCAGGTGAAACGACAAGGACATATTTTGGGAGTACTCTTAGTTGTAGTGTGTTGTTTGGGCACCAGATGTCACCATGCCTTATGTCTAGATGGCGAAAGGTGCAGTCCCTGGTGAGCAAGTAGCACCAAAGCTAGAACTCAGTCTCTGAGGGAGCCTACTTGGTTCAGTGTCCAGCTGCAGTTTGTTTTTCTTTGAATCAATGGTTTCTGCTTGAGATCTCCTTCAGACAGCCTTATGCACAGCAGCACTCCTGTATTTTGCTAGCCCTTTAGTTTTTAGCCTTTTCTGGTTTTTGTATGCTTCTCTTTTCCCGAGTTGCAATAAAGTACAGATGGGTGATGTTTGTGTTTTCTGAGGTTTTTGGCATGTCTGATTACAGAAACATTCAAGTAACAGATGCTGCACTTTTTTTTTTTTTTACTTTAGGACATGGAGATAACTGCAGAAGAGCTTGAATATATTCTGAATGCTGTATTAAAAAAAAGTAAGTACTGATAACCGCTAAGGGCTGTAAAGAACTTTATAAAAGCTGCCATTAAATTCACTTACAGATAGAAAAATAAAGGCTGTGTTACGACTCCTGCCTGGTGTCCTCCAGCCAGCCGGGGCAGAGCCAGGAAAACATCTGGTCCATGATCTAACCACAAGTTTGCCCTGCCTCCAGCAAGATCCATGTCAGCTCAGTGAGGCCAGTTCTCCATTGCACTACTGCTCTGCTGTGGAGACAGGCACTGAGCTGGGACTTGAAGACCTGGACGTAGTTCATGACCCTGTTTACAGGCCCTTTGTACAACGGGAAACCTGTCACTCTCTGAACCTCATCTCCTGATTTATGGAACAAGGACAATATTTCCTGTTACATCTTCAGTAAATAGCTCTTCTGTCTGGACTGTGACTTCTACAAGAAAGGCTGGAAGGACGATCCTGGGAACTACAGGCCTGTCAGCCTGACCTCTGTACTGGGGAAGATCATGGAACGGTTTGTCTTGAGGGTGCTCACAGGGCAAGTGCAGGA
>NW_010535560.1:0-4459 GCF_000687285.1 Phaethon lepturus
ACCTGTCTAAGCCACAAGCCGACGGTTTCTCCAGGAGAATGTTGTGGGAGATGCCGTCAAAGGCTTTACTAAAGTCCAGGTAGACAACGTCCACAGCCTTTCCCTCATACACTAGGTGGGTCACCTGGTCATAGAAGGAGATCAGGTTGGTCAAGCAGGACCTGCCTTTCATGAACCCATGCTGGCTGGGTCTGATCCCTTGGTTGTCCTGCACATGCCCCCATGAGCACTCTCAGGTAAACCACTTCATGATCTTCCCCAGTACAGAGGTCAGGCTGACAGGCCTGTAGTTCCCACGATCCTCCTTAAAGCATTTCTTGTAGATGGGTGTCACACTGGCAAGCCTCTAGTTGTCTAGGACCTCACCTGTTAACCAGGACTGCTGATAAATGACAAGCTCCTCCGCTAGCTCTCTCAGTACTCTCGGGTGGATCCCATCAGATCCCACAGACTTGTGGGTGTCAAGGTGGTTTAACAGGTCCTTAACTGTTTCCTGCTGGATTATGACGAGTTTATTGTACTCTCCATCCCCATGATGCCCCATCCCTGGAAACATTCAAGCTCAGGTTGGACAGTGCTCTGAGCAAGGTGATCTAATTGAAGCTGTCCCTGCTCACTGCAGAGGGGGCTGGACTGGATGACCTTTCAAGGTCCTCTCCAACCCAAACTATTCTATGATTCTATGATTCTAAGTTATTAATGAAGAAATTGCAGTCCCATAAAATGAGGAACAAAGGAAGTTTTTTACAGCTCATGTTCTGTATAAAGGGGGACATTCAGGATACTGAAGTAATTTGAAAGGCAGAGAGGTAGTTCATTTTGCAGTACTGTTTCTCCTAAATACATAAATAATTCATAAAAAAAAGAACTGGTCCAGAGTAAAAAGAGAAATACCCATTTATGTAAACATGGGAGATGTTTCAGACTTTCAGTCCCAGTTTCTCAAGTATGTGGCCAAATCCTGGAATATGCACAGAATTTCAGGTAGATACACAGCTCTCTTAGACCTTCTAGGTTTAAAGATGCTTAAGCGTCTGTTGCAGTTAACATGATGGTTGTCCTCATTCTTGTTTCTAGGTAGCTCAATTCACTCTCTATATGAGGAAATCCAGTTGAAGCTGAAATTTTCAGGAAATATTTAGACCATCTTTTTTTTATGTATAGATACAGAGACTGCTTGAATAAAGGGGGTAAAGGAGGCTAGAAATGTACAAAGCACCTTAGAACAATAATGAGACAAGAACTGCGTTTTCTACCAACAAAAAAAAAAAATCACTGTAAACACTGACGTAACTGTGTATGTGTTCCAAGTAAAAACTGAAAAATTTCGGGGAAGGCATCATTTATCAGAAAAATATGCATTAATGTGTAAGTACATAATATAAACAATTATTACCCTCATTTTACAGAATTTGACTTGCATTATGGCAAATCTGAATATACATATAAAAGTTGAGAAAGCTGTTTTATTTTGCATCAGGCATTTCTGTGTTAAACATCCTTTATTAAATTTCCTCAGTACTTTGGAGAACTGTTGACAATGGCAAAGTTTCTGAAGCATTTATGTATTATCATAGACAAACTCATACTGTGCTCTGATAGTGGTGATAATACTATATTGTACCTTTATTCAGAAGGGACAGAATGTAGGGTACCATAAGAGCCATTGCTAAAGTTTATTTTTAAAAAAATAATTTTAAGGTAGTGACCATGGTCTTGTATATTTGTGCATACATAAATATTTGTGTATATTGTTTAACCTATGTCCATCTTATAGACGTTTTGTTATGTCTCTGAACCAGTTGAATCTTGTGTAGGAACCATTTCTGTCCATATGTTTGCATATGGCTGAACTCACCGCTGACACTCAATAATTATAATGAGCTGTCAGAAACTGTTTAGACAGGAAGTATATGATTGATTTTCCTGCTTTGCATTTTTTCATTACAGGCTGTTGGTGAGGAAAAGAAATCTGACACTTCTCTGTGGTCATGCAGTGAGGAAAGTGAAGAACATAACATGACACTACCTGCTGGGCTGGGACAAAGACCTATGGGGAACAGAGTTTTCTCTGTCTCTTGTTAAAGGCTTGGAGAGATGGAGGAGATGTAATAACCCATGCCACATGCCCTCAAGTCTCTCTTAACATGAAAAAGAAGAGAAAAGTCTGAGAAAGGGTTCTACAGGACATGTTGGTCACATTGTCTATATCTCACAAGGAATAGGAAAAACAAGCAGTTTGCTGTCCTGTGTGACTATAGCTCTCGTACTTTTAGAACTGACCTTTTTGCAAATGCTTTTATGACATGTAATATTGAGCTTTTCTGTCAGAAATGCATGAAATATCATGCTGTTGTGATACAAGGAAATGACAAAATCTTGTTTGAATATATTAAAATTTGCTATGCTTGTTCTGTTTCATTTCTACAATGCTTTGGAGTACTTGTGAAGAAAGGTTGAATTTTGCAAGTAATCAGTACCATTTAAGTAAGATTGCATAAGAGTAAGTGAAATGAGAATTGGACAATGAAGATATTAGGTTGCTTAATCAGTAGTCCAGCAGTTTTGTCACTTGAGTACTATCAAGGTAAGAAACATCTGCCTCAGCATCATTACTAACATACAGGTGACTTTTTTTTCCCTCCATACATGTTTTTTGTGCTGTTTCTGCACTGATAAAGCATAATTTCATTATACTTACTTTTTAATGGAGTTCTGATGAATAACAATTAACTATCTATAGAAACATAAAAGCAATGTTTATAATTAGGCTTTCCTAGTATTTTTTATCATTAAAGATACTTACCACCAAAAACCATAGACAATAGAAGTTTAAGGGAGACATTTATCAGAAGGAAATCTATGAAATACTATTCGTTATGAAATCACCACCTCTATGAACTGCAATTTGTTGAAAGGCAAGTGCTATTCAAGCATAGTACCACTGTATTTCTTACTCATTAAATATTTTCTTGATATCTGTCTTGGCTACTGTAAAAGGCAGGATAATAGTTTAGATAGACCTTCCTTGTAACCCAATAAGGTTGATACTTTTATGTTATGTCTTTATTCTAGGGGTGTTTTTCGTGTGTGTGTGCTTGCTTTTGCAGGAGGAAGGGATAGAGCCAAAATTTGTTTTGTTTACAGCAAGCCTCTAAAGTATTGTATCCCCTGGGGTAAAGAAGTACTTTTTCTTTGCCACCTGTGAGTATAATGAGGTTTATCTGTGTAAGATACTACTGAAAATTCTTTTTTTTTCTCTTCATTATTTATATCAATGTTTTGGGTTTATTTCCATAAAAAAAATGTTGTCTAATAGTAGTCCAAAACAATGAAAAGCTAGGGGATTCCAGATTTACAATAACTTGTGTAACCTTAATTAGCTCTTCATTGTTTATATCAATGTTCTGGGTTTATTTCCATAAAAAAAAATGTTGTTTAATAGTAGTCCAAAACAATGAAAAGCTAGGGGATTCCAGATTTACAATAACTTGTGTAACCTTAATTAGGCTGCATTGTACTCTTCATTATCTTTGTCTTTAGATATATGTTAACATATAATTTCTTTCCCACATTCCTTTTCGTCACATAATACAATGACTGGTTGCAGATGTGCCATTTCAAGATATCAGTACCAAAATAGCTATGTGTATAAACATAATTTGGGTGATTTGCAGTGTTGTAGGCAGTAGGGTACCTGTCAGAAGCTTCACTCAGTGAATAGTGGAGAGACAGGATCCTCCAGGATGCCTTGCTAGGTCAGAGTCTGGAACATTTGCTACAGGTAGCCTAGGAAGTCTTATATGACTCTTTACATTTAGAAATATGTACAAGACACCTTGGTTAATTGCCATGTCATCCTTCATTCCCTTTGTAGTCAGTAACTATACAGGAGTAAAGTCTTCTTATCAAAGACACTAGAATTAGGTAAGATGTGTCTGAATTTGTATTTGCACTTGAGCACATACTGCTAAATTAGCTAATATAAATCCTTCCCAGACATTACTTGAGTATATACTGAAAACACAGCATATCATCCCCTATTGTTTTTCCCTCCAGAGAATCTGCACTGAAATTACAGGTCAAAATAATTCATGTTATTATATTCGCTCATGATAGCGAAAATAAAATGTATGGTATGACATTTCAGAAATATGTGAAGATTGAGATGTAGGAATAAGAAACTGAGAATAACAGAAACAACCACTTCCCACCTGGAAATGAGTATCATTGCTAGATCAGCAGGTAAAGACACAAAAACTGAACTACTAGTAAAGTAATCTTTCTTTAGAAATTGTGTGGGTTCCTTAACACTTGCATTATATATACATTATAAATACAGAGTTTTTGATTGGAGCCAACCAGTGACAGGTACATACTTTAGTGTCTGGAGAACAAAAATATCAGTCAGGTGTGGGTTTTTGATTGGAGTTTTTGATTGGAGCCAACCAGTGACAGG
>NW_010535561.1:0-2469 GCF_000687285.1 Phaethon lepturus
CCACGTGTTCTCGCTCCTCTCTCTGGCTGCATTTGCCATTGCAGGTTTTTTTTTCTCTTCTCAAATCTGTTATCCCAGAGGCACTACCACCGTCGCTGATGGGCTTGGCCTTGGCCAGTCACAGGTTCATGTTGGAGCCATCTGGCATTGGCTCTATTAGACATAGAGGAAACTTCTAGCAACTTCTCACAGAAGCCACCCACTAGCAAACCTTGTCACGCAAACCCAAGATAAATTTATTCAGTGGGTCAGAGAAGTGAGACATGGGTGTGGAACAGGTAGGCAAGTCTGGTTGATATGACTTAATGGTCAAGGACAGAGAGTTAGTTGGAGGTAGGCTAGATCACCCACTGGGTCTTTCCTCTCAAGGAGTGGCTGACAAGATAGCCAGAAGATGTAAAATCAGAATAAAGGCAGTTTAAAAAAGGATTTAATGTGCTGGAAACTGCAGCAGGAGCTCTGTAGCCCAGGGAAGTGAAAGAGATGGAGAGACATCTCGGGTATGCTGGCGGAAAGAGGTGAGTAATGCCAGCGGGGCTGGCCTCTCTGGATGCTGTGGTTCTCCCTTCTACACTAGAGTCCTTACGGTGCCTTATGTCACCAGGCAAATATGAACAGGCCTGTTCTGAAAATGTCTGGTCTTTGTCACTGAAAACACACAACCCTGTCCATAGTCTGGCTTCTAAATTTGGTAAGCCTCCAGGAGAAGGCTTATGACTTCTTGGAACCGTTTGAAAGAAGTACGGTGAGAAATGAAGGTGTGGAAGCAAGTGATAATCTTGGAGCTGCAGACTGTACTGTTGTAGAAGTGTAGTGTGACTGGTATTACCAGCAGCCTGGTATTACATGGGTCCCCTCTCAGGCTGAGCGCGTAAACACTGAAGACATTGCACGGCCTGTGGGTCTATGATGACGCTGTGACCTCTAGTAGGAAAGATATCTGCTTTTATGTTATATAGAATATCTAATTTTCCAAAGAAGTGGTACTGTGTGTCATAAGAGTTTAAATTACATAGTATTTGGAAACTGGCTGATAAAGCTGCCTGGTGATGAAAACAGACTTGTTAATAATTTTTTTAAGTGAACAATACGTAGGACAGCACTGGCTACCTCCACATGGCTTACTGTACAGCTGGGTGTTGATTGTGTATGACAGGTGACAAAACCAGGTCTGCCAGCCAGACCTAATTCAGTTGCATGCTATAATTCTGTCATTTGTTATATGCTGGTGTTTAAAAGTTGTAATTTCTTCCACATAAATACAGGATTGCATTTCTTGGCATTATAATGGGGAGAGTTGGGGCAGAAGCCAGAAGAAACTTTCACAACCAACATACTGGAGTTTAAGTTATGCAAAAGATAGTGTTGGAGGCTTCAGGGAATACAGCTGAGATCATGCAGAATTATAAATTATATACTCTATACAAATAGCTTGGGGCCACATGATAATTAATAACTACTGTATTTAAGTAGTTGGGAACTCAGTATCATTTATTATTAATTACAGCTTTGTTTAGCAAATGTTCTCTATGGTAATTGCCTGTTTATCTTGTCTGTGTATGATGTTAGCAGATAGCTTGGATGAACAAACTGATTAGTAGGAGACTTAATTGTATTGCAACAGTTGTCCCTATTCTAGCAGGTAACAGAAAAGAAAGCTGTAAAGCAGATAAGAAAAGATAAGTTGCACATTTCCGACAACGGCACACATCACTGGGTTGTCTGCTAGAGCAGTTGGGTTTTGTGAACAAGTAAGAGTAAAGGGTAGGTTTAGAATAACTTAGTTCTTAAAAAAACCCAAACAAACAACCCATAAACTACCCAGTGATCAGTGGGGAGTAACTGTGATTATGTAGGAGACGCAATACTGGATTTTTGTAATGTAGTCCTAACAGTAACTCATGATCACGTCTATAAACCCAGAAGGAATTCTCTGAAAGAGGACAAACAAAAGAAAGCACATTGGTAAGCAATTATTTTCTGGTTTGCCATCTCTGCAAATAACTACATCTGTACTCACAGATAAACTAGTTTCCTTCTGCAGGAGCAATAATAAAAACTGGCTGTATGAGCAAACAGAAGGAATACACTGAAACTGTTTTACAGCTATCTGGAAAAATAAGAATTTTTATAATCAGCTATCAAACATCCACTTCTTGGTGCAGGCTTAAAACACTGATAAAGGGCTGCAAGAGGGTTTAGGTAGTGATTAGTCAGCTCTGGATCAGGTCTGCTTTTTCCTACCCAAATTCTCCTAAAAATATGTTTTTCCACTGTCCTTTACTGCCTTGGGGCTTTTATTTTTTTCTGGTTGGGGATGTTTCAGAAGAAATTAACATTTGTAGGATAAACAATAAAAGTGAATGTAGTGTGCACCTAGTCAACTAATAATCTATAATTACTTCAAAACAGAAATAAAGATAACAGATTTACCAGAAACTGCAACTCCTTCTGTGTGCAAAAGCAGGA
>NW_010535561.1:2500-6353 GCF_000687285.1 Phaethon lepturus
ATGTGAAAAATATGGCCATCCCCTGGGATTCTTATAACATGATATTGTGTTTTTAAATATTATTAAATTAAGTAGAAATTAAGTAGAAATGCGTTGAGTGTGTGATGAATCTGGTTGGCTTTGGGGGCACTGTGCCCCCCCAGAATCTTTCCTCAGACCTCGTTCTGAGAAGTATTTTGCATCTTTAATCTTCTTCCATAACAAAAAGCAATCCGAAAACCAAATTAAAACCACTGCAGTTGAACTGAATTTGGATTTGGATGTTGAGCCTGTGGTCCAAGAAGATTTGGAGCTGAGCTTTCTGATTTGGCTGATGGCAGAATGGAGATGTCTGGGCCTGCAGACACACTTCTGCCCAAGGGTGAGTCTGAGCAGACCTACAGCAAAAACTGAGATTTAGCCTTCGTTGTCGGCTGAATGAGGCCGAGTGCAGTGTATGCTCTCAGCATAGCACCATGATGGGTCATGGCCATCTGAGTCCCATGGAGCCGAACACTGTCAATTTAAACTGAAATACAGACTAGCTGGAACACATCTGAAAGACTTTAAAAATTTGCCTTTGCCCCCTCTCTAATCTTTCAGTCCTTTTGGTGAGCTTTCTACAGAGTAACCGTCAGAGCACTGGAATTTATGTGAAGTGCATCATTACGATTTGACCACCCCTCCTCTGCAGAACTGGCAGACACACCTTGCCTCTTTCAGCAGTTCTCATGTATCTCTGAATTTAAGGGCTGGATGGCTGTAATTGTAAAAGAGCCTGAAGTCACCAAGTGGCCTTGAATGTCTCCGAGACTGCAAAGACAAAACTAGATTTTCAATCGCAGTTGAGTAGTGGCAGGAAGAAAGAAGGAAGCAGTGGTATAGAGGTTACGGAGATACCTGAGGGCAGTCAATCAGCGTAATTCAGCTTGCAAGTTAGCATAAAGTACATGTACATTCTCCTTGAATGTCCATAATGTTTGCATTTAGCAACTCCACACATAATTTTCTTTGCGTAGACTTTACAATATTTTCATTTCCTAAACTGGTCAGACTTTTGTTCACACCTCTCTCACATTCTGCTCTTATCTGCCTGCCATTGGCAGCTTCTATTAATTTTAGCAGAATCTAAAATGAATATATTTCTGTGTAGCTGGGACCAGCCCAGTGAAAAATTGTGTGTAGTGTATTCCAGATATTCGAGACATGATCCATCACCTGTATCACTTAATTTTTGTTCCCCTGTGAACTCTAAGGAAAAAAAAGGGATTGTGGCACTTCTCCAGCACAAGTTCAGGTGCTTTCTGCCTTTTCTGAGCAAAGAATCATTGAAGATATCTCATTTACTGTACGAATGCTGCACAAAGTGTGTATATGAATTAGTGTCTCAGAAATCCTTGACACCTAATAAACCTATCTGCCACTTTTTAAATCTTGAAAGGGTATCTGTTTGGTGGAAAAGCTGCCATCACCTTCCAAAAATGACCATGGAATAAGCTGCTGGAGGAAAGAGGGGGACAGCTGATGTGTTCATGGGACAACAGGAAGGGTGAGATGTCTGGGTGACAGTGGAGCAAGGGAAACTCTCCTCACACTTCCTCTGCATGACTGCTGCCCTTCGCTCGGCTCTTGTCACACAGGGGCTGAGCCACTTGATGAGGTTATAAGTAGCTGGGTTGTGCAGCTCAAAGCTTTACATATTGAGCGAGGCTTAAGCTATGCGGAGGATGTGTGCCAGTTGTGATCCTGGTTGGCAAAAGCTGCTCAGTTTCTGTGTCTTGGTCACATCCTTAATTCCTAGCTACAGGTGGCTAGCTTTGAGGCACTGACTGAAACACTGACATTGATTTCTGATACAACTTCTCTCTCCATAAGTCCTTGAGCAGATGTAGAGGAAAGCCAATGGAAGCATAGAAGCAAGAATCAACTCTTCAGCTAGATCCAAGCAGTTTCTAATTCAAGGAATCAGCAAGTCAAGGTTAAGTTCTTAAAACTACTCAAGTTTTACAGTAATTTCTGTTTTAGCATTTATATTACGGTACCATCCAGAGCCTTACCTAGAATTAAAGCTTCATTATCATAGAATCATTAAGGTCGGAATATGTTGAGTAGTTTGAAAATAAATACCAGTGGGTGTATCCTGATTGGGAGTATCTGCAGGGTCAGAAGTAAGTTAACTAGGCGTATCCAAAAGCTAAGTGGCCAGAAAGAATAAGGCATTTAAGCAGGCATAATGTATTGAGTGGTGATTGATACTGTCAGTGGAATATTGGCACTATTAAGACACAGTTTGACTGAAGATTCAGATTATAGGGACTAGTAGAATCTATTTTAAATTGCTACAAACAATAGCTCTTGAAAATCGTGTAGGTCTTGAATAACACTGGAAATAAGTAAGTGGTAGGCCTTAATATTCTCACTTTACGTTTCTACTTTTTTTTGTTTCTTTGCTCCTGATTGTTATTCAATGGGGAAGTGCAGTGATATAACCATACAGGAGCTGAATTTACTGACCTTTGTTTTAACTGTGATTTAAAAAAAAAAAAAAAGCATTAAATGTGAAAAAAGTAAATTTTTTAAGCAATGTTAAAAAAAACTTTTCCCAGAATCTCATATGTACAATTGAATGTTTTTTACACCATAAAATTATAGTACTTGAGAAACGATGCTTCAGTTCCTGAAATAAAGTTTCAGGGAGGCAGACTTTGAGTAAAGTAGATGATTCCAGTAATCAAATTCTGCCTGTCAGTATGTACCACAGTTGTTACTGTATTGTTAATGTATTTGGGAAAAGCTCATATGCCAGATTTTTACTCTTATAATCAGAAAGTTGTGTTTTAATTACACAAAGAAAATTTGTGCTTGTAAATCTAAATGACATGGCAGTTTTAATTTGTCTGTAATAAAATTTTAGATTCCATAAAATGTGCCTTTATGGACTAAAACCTCACCCACTTTTTACACAGCTGATCTACTGAGTGCACAGTTTCTAGCAGCAATAACTATGAAAATCATCATCGCCCTCTAATTCAATGCAAAACCAAAAAGCATTGTAATATGATGCAGTGTTTCTCAAAGCTTGGGAAACACAGGTGAACATTCTAGGCGTGCAACCTGCATCCTTTTCTTTGCTGTGGTTTACTAGTACAGCAAGGCTCAGGGCTCACGGCACTGAAATGTTTAACACCTCCTTGATAGTCCTGTCGTAATGTCTAGAAAGCATAATCAGATCACAACGGACTTTACAGAGATGTTATTTATTGGACTCAAGATGTTGATGCTGTATGACTTACATTCCCAGAACCAGAGTTGTAAATGTGCTTCTGTTGTCCTGGATGCAGAGATTTCCCTCTGGAAATGGGACCTTGTGTAAGGATCTGTTTAGGTTATGGCAGCAAGAGGCAGGATGATGGACAGGCTGTCTCTACCCATCAGTTCCTAGGATGTTGTCGATATATGGCACTGGAATTTAGGAAACTCAACAGCACAATGTCATTTCAAGAATATGAAAAAAATAATTTAAAAAGAACCAACAAATTGCAAAATTATGTTTTCCTTTCCTTGAGCAACTGCATCTGCAAAGATAAACCCTCTAGTTCATTCTGTGCAGAAGCATAGCTAATTTATTTGTAGAAGTACGCATAGAGCACTTCGCTGGGTAAGAAACTGGTTGACCCCAGAGAGTTGTGGTGAATGGAGTTAAACCCAGTTGGCAACTGATCACAAGCGGTGTTCCCCAGGGCTCAGTTTTGGGGCCAGTTCTGTTCAAAATCTTTATCAATGATCTGGATGAGGGGATCGAGCGCACCCTCAGAAAGTTTGCAGACAACACCAAGCTAGGCAGGAGAGTTGATCTGCTCGAGGGCAGGAAGGC
>NW_010535562.1:0-209 GCF_000687285.1 Phaethon lepturus
GGACCAGATTCAGGTGAGCATCCCCTTTGTTATCCTGGCACCTTGCAAAGGAGTTGTCCCAAGAGACCCCAGACACCAGCGGGACAGTGTGCATCCTGCTGTGCTCCCCTGCCAGCGAGTGTTGGGGTCATTAAGTCCCCAAGAAGACCTGGGGCCATTCATCTGGGGACTACTTTGTCTTGCTGAAATAAACCTTTCTGCACTTCCGT
>NW_010535562.1:222-675 GCF_000687285.1 Phaethon lepturus
GGTACTGAAGGCCTTTGGTGGAGGTGAAGCTGATCTCCAGGAAGACAAGGTGCTGAAATGCGCTGGAGTTTGGACATGCGGAGATCCAGGAACACTGTGAAAATGATTCACCTGTTCCTTGATTGTACCATCAAGGGCCTGAGCAAAGGATTTTCGAAAGAGAATTTGGGAGTAGCCAAATGATTTGGGACGATGGGGTGATGGCCTTCCTGTTCGTGAGCTGCTGTGCATCGGCTGAATGAACTTGAGTCAGCCCTTGCCTCACCGCAGTGGTGGGATTCAGTCGCTGGCCAACAGGAACCAAATCTGCCTGAGATGCCACCTGGGCTTGCACAAAGGAACCGAACCTGCCTGCAAAGCTCTGCGGGGTGTCTGTCAAGCATCCCCTCGCAAGAGCAGTGGTTTTCCTGCAGGCCCTGTGTGGTCCCGGACAGCAGCCTGTATGCGTGCCAG
>NW_010535562.1:1292-1853 GCF_000687285.1 Phaethon lepturus
CCCCCCCATCCCTCCCTGCTTCCTGGGCTGTCACGAATGGATAATTTAGGCTGCTTGAAGAATCACCACCAAAGATATCAGAAAGCGCATGATTTTAATCTAGATTTGTAAAAAGCGCGACTCTACAGAAGTCGATGGCAAGGTCCACTCTATTCCTTCTTCAATGTGGAAAAGCTGTGCAGAGAGATCAATTAAACTGGAATGATTTACTTGTCTATCAAATCTTGTTAATGTGTTTATTTGAGGAGGGAGAGTAGGGGAGACCCTCCCGTTGAGTCATGAGGCTCAGAGTGGACCGAAATCCATCCCTAGTCCCGGACTTGGTCAAAGGTTTATGACTTAAGGTTAGGTAAGGAAAGTAAAGGAATGCCCTCCCGTTGAGTCACGAGGTTCAGGGTGGACCCCCATGCTTTCTGAAGTCCTTCTCAGAGAGGAGTCTAGGTGCGGCTGAATCCACTCCTAGTCCCAGACTTGGTCAACGGTTTATGACTAAAGGGATAGGGTATCGAGGATTCTGATGTAGTCATATAGTCTATGATTTTGTGCTTCCTGTAACTTAAA
>NW_010535563.1:0-10780 GCF_000687285.1 Phaethon lepturus
TAGACAAACTTATAAACCATGGGCTCAAATGCATGTTGGGCTGTAGGGCTGACATCATATGCTTATCACCAAGTACAGTTCCATTAATTTCAACTGTGTTAAAGTTCCCAAATTCTTCATTCCCAAACTGGGGAAAACACTGGTGCTAAGGAAGAAGCCCAGTTTCAGAGCTGCGATAGTGGCGGACACTGTATCATACCAGCCTGAGCTCAGTCCTACCAATGCTGTCGCCAATCAATCACTCAGGAAAAAGTCAGGCAGCTATACCAGTTCTCTCCACTTCTAGTCACTAGATGGCCATTCCAGGACTTTCAAAAGGGTTACCTTTAAATACTTGCAGCACAACAAAATATATCAACAAGTTTGCTGTAAAAATTCTTTATCAAAAGTTCTTTTATATATGGTGTGTACTGCAGAAACATGTAACAACAAACACCAGACACTTCAATGAATCATGGGAAACCTAAAATTTGTCTACGCATCAGATCATAAACATCTAAAAGAAAAGGTGTGGATGAAGGTGTGTGTAAATTTCTGAAAATTCATATGCATACATGCATACCCAAGTACCAATAAAACTAGCAATATAAATATCAACTTGTTAAAATACAGTTCGCTTAATTCATACTGCCTAACAGAAAGATGCATTTGAATTTCAACTTACTTCTTCGGAAGTTTCATTTTTTTCACTTTTTCTTCAGCATGTTCATCAGCAATTCCAACATGGCAGCCTAATGCCAGCAAGGTTCTAGGACACAGAAATCAGAGAAAAATTACTGCCAGTGTTTCTATATTCAGAGCTTCTGCTGGGTATATAAATGGCAGTATACAACAAATGAGACCTATGAGAGTGACAATAATATAATATGGAAAGATCAACACCAGCCTTTTTTTATATGTAATAAGCTTTCTGACAGTGTTAAGAAAATGCCGCAAGATGTTCCTAAAAGTTTTAGTAAAAATAAGCATGCGCTACTCCAAAATGGAGCTATCGTACAGTCTATTTCATCTCTATGAGGCATCAGTTGAAAGATTCCCTGTCCTTTAAATATATACTTCTGGTTTATGTACTTATTTATACTGCTTATATACTCATTCATGCTGCTTTATATCAAAATCTTGCTATGTTATTTACTTCGAAGCTGATGAAAGGAGAGAAAGCAGGAAAGCAGAAAGAATGTGTCTTCTTTAGAAAGAGAGGTTGTTATTCAGAGATTTTAGTTGGATCTGGGTTTTGTTAGGACATTTACTTCAAAGCTGATGAAAGGAGAGAAAGCAGGAAATGTCACTTGTTATCCTTAGAATGTGTCTTCTTTAGAAAGAGAGGTTGTTATTCAGAGATTTTAGTTGGATCTGGGTTTTGTTAGGACATGCTGCTGAAGAGAGGACTGATAGCAGAATGCATGATAAGCATTAGGCCAAAACTGCAATCTTATTGCTCAGTATGGATATTGCACACTAATCCAGTTCAGAGAAAAGGATTCAAGGTAGATACGGTGTGTCGCGTGCCACAGGACTTCTACCACAGAGCAGCACATATTTTGGCCTGACTCTGCAAGATGCAGCTCATTTCAGAACACAAACAGTCTCTATATAACCGTACATCAGGGTCGACAGTATTAACCAGGTTTCTGATTACTTCAGACCTCTTCCTGCCCACAGAGTCGCACTACCCAGCAGTATAAATCATAGGTCTTATCTCCAGGATTTGATCTGTAACTCATCAATTATTTGTTCCTTTCTTACATTCAGTAATGGGTTATCAAGTTTTATTTTTTTTTAGCCTAGGTGCACTACTATTGACATTGAAATGAAAAGAAATCCTGGACAAAAGTCAGAGACTTTTTTGGAGTCAGAGCAGAAGTTTCTCAAAATCTGAGGGTGACACCTACATCTTTGATTGAAACTGATTACGCAGGAGAAATCACAAGTGTAAACCTTGGACACCATTCCCAATTTTCCCAATGTGGAAGAAAGCTGGAAAATAAAGTTTTTATTTGTTCTTGTCTCTAGTTAAAACAGTATTTTCTAGTCTTACTTTAACTATATTTGCCGCTCTTGAACTGACTGGGGAAAAAAGAGCATAAGTATTGCCCTAGCAGTATTCCTCTTGGCAGGTGAATCATATGTTTCAAGGAGAGTCTTACAGCATATTTTTAGTGCTAACTACATGAAGTAAATCCTACTGTTACGGTCTGTGAACCCTGATTTAAAATTAGACGGTAAAATCAGATATGAGGAAATGAACATGCAATGGCCACCTCCTGCAAAACATACTATCTGCTAAGAATACTCCATGCAGCTAAATTTCAATTGGCATAAATCATACCTCATTCCTATGCAGCCACTCCCAGCATAAATAGGGGAACGTATCTAACAGCAGAGAGCAGTACAGAGGAGCTAAGCCCTGGTAACCCTAATTTTCTTGTAATGTAAGACAGGAATTTGAATCCTACATTATCTCCACACAGACACAGCAAATTCAAATCAGAGAGCCACAGCAGGATAAGAAGGCATACCATACTGGTAGAACCTGAAAGAGCCCCAAAGCACTAAATTTAAAGCTAAACAAGAAAACTAGAAGTGGCTGAATGCAGCCCTCGGCATAATATTAATACATGTAATTATCAAATACAATTGACTAAATAGGTAGAAATGGGAAAGTCAGTCAAAAAGTAGTAAGCATAAAAAAAAAAAAAAACGCAAGATCAAACTACAAAATGTATATAAGAATGTGCAGAAACAGTATAAGCATATTTTAATCCCATGACATTTTCTGAGGTAACTCATTCCTGAATCTTGACATTCCATAGAGTATATAATTTTTGTAGTTCATAAAGGTGTTCAATCATACTGAAAAATATACAGAGAAACCAATATATTGAAAAGAAATTTTGTGTCAGATAATATGACTCAGAACTTCATTGTTTCTGCCTCTCTCCCATTTAGTAGAGCAGGCAGCAAAACTGGCAACAGACCAACAGAAAAAAAAAACAATTACACTAAGATTTATTCTTGTCTTGCAACTACTTCAAGTATGCAGAATGCAGTTTGATGCAAATTGTAAAGAGTATCACATACAGCTGACTAGAGGAAATTTTAAAAGAGTATTTTCTTTCCCTCTTCACTATTCTCCCCCACTGAGGTTGACTGCTAGTAGACTAGAAACATCTAGTAAAGAATTAGTCAAGGTAGCTTGCAATTCAAGTCATCACAGTATGTATCATCTAGAATTGATTAGTGCACTAATTTTTCCACCTTTGCAAGCTTACAGAAATGAACTGAGAAAGACACTCATACTCTAGTCCCTGAATAATAGATGTCTATGTGATAAATACAACATCATATTGCAAAATTAGAACTGTACACTTCAGAAAACAAGGACTAACAAAAGAACAAAATGAAGACTGAGCCCACTATGCATACAAATCTTGAAAACCATAGAAAGACTAAATGCTTTATGTTTTCAATACTATCCATTTAATGAAAAGGCTTTATTTTAGTAATTTTATTACTCTAGAGAAAAGTAATCCATAATTTATACGTTTATAAAACCAAATTACATTTTGTTTTGTCAAGGACAGATTTAGAAAAATCACTGGGTCCTGAACCAGTAATCATGTAAGGACTACTAAAATCTGTTTAATATTCAGTGAAACACTGGCAGTGTGCATTTAATTCTAAGAGTATGATTTTTGTGATGCCTAAGTCATATTATATAGATTATTCTAGAAAAAAATCCAGCTGCAGGGAAAGTTAATGAGACTGTCATTTGTAGTTTCATAAAATGGAAAGCAAGAAGTTATTCTGGATTCTTAGCACATTGTTGTGCTGACAGGGGTCTCAAAAGCTTTCCTTTAAATTCTGATACCTAGCTGAAGACAAATATGAACTTATTTTCTTGCCTCCAATGAACTTTCATTTATCTCTGAATGTTTTGTCACTAAATGATGCCAAAATAACCCTCTGGAAACTGTTTACCACTCAGGGTCATTTTTTTGTTGTTGTTGAGTAATTTACTGTGGGAATGGTGGATCAGTAAAAAGTGCAGAGAAGCTGACCAGAGAAGGACACTACAAGAAATTCTAGGAGGAGTATTCTACCAAGCTTTCTACTGTAAGTTCTTATGAGTGCTAACACTATATTGCACTATCAGTTTACATGGCAATTTTTTTAATAATGTAGTATAAATATTCCCAGAGAAGTACTATCACATACACATAGGCATCCTTTATTGACACTATGAACAGGAAAAAGCAACTATATTTTAACATGGCGGGGGGGGGGGGGGGGGGGGGGGGAAAAACCAAACGAACATATAGGAGTGGCTGGAGAACCACATATAGCACTGGGCATTTATCAGTTTGAGAAACACTTTAACATGTTGGCTACATGCAATGCTACGTATGGAAGAAGCTACTTACACTAATAGATTTTCAATGCATTCGCAGCAAAGTAAGAACTTAGACCCGCTTGATTAACAAAACTGAGATGAGGAATTGTATCTTTGTGAGCCAGATAACTAGATAACAAACCTGTTAATATCCCACTGAAATTTTCTAGCATTCCAAATGGAGAGCTTCCATGACATTCACACATCTAGCCGCTCATCCACAAAAGGAGGGAATGCCTACTACTGTTTTGTGGCAATATGCACAGATGACACAGAAATAGCAGCGAGGGGTCCTAAAGCAAAGCTTGTCATTAATCACATCCCAAAAATAGCTATTAACTGTCAAAGTGTGCTTTATCAATGAAGAAAATTAAAAGCAATTAAACTAAATTGAATTAAACCAAATAAGCTTTTTTCAAAGCTTGGATCTATTTCTTTTCTCCAAACTAGAAAACTGCCTGAGTTGCCATTTCATAATCAGCATTACCACAATAATTCTAAAATTCCACAGATATTAAAAAGACTATCAAAGCCATTTTCAATGCCAAATACATCATTCATTAATGTACCTCACTCCCTCATTTTCATATTGTCACCCTCACCCACACATCAAATTGTAATTCACATGTCAAATTACAATTCTGGAAACTAACTCCTTTGGAAATTCTCACTATAAGCTTCAAAAGTTCTAGCAACTTACTTCAGTGTTTCAAGTGACATTTGCAAGTTATAATTTCTTTCCTGCTCCGGCAATTTTGAGAACTCCACTAAGCATGGGTGTTGTCTTTTGTTGTCATCTCTAACCTGAAAATACAGTAAAGAAATAACTTTAATGTCCCTTAAAAACTAGAAGAAATCTAAAGAGTCCAAAACACAAAATACTTAAAGATTATCCTGCCAGAATTACTGAAACTGAACAACACTTCAAAGCAGAAAGTATTCTGTATTCTCAGAGCATGATCATTCTGTTCAAGTAAGGCAGAATTTGCATTTACAAATAAACTTCAGAGTTGCAGATCTCAAGCGGAATAAATGCTAATTTGTACTTTTCATTATACAAATGTTCAAAACAAATATGCAAAGTTCAAGAATAGTGCCATCTATGTTATGTTTTGACATACAGCCATAAAAAATCCAACTCATCTTCAGCACCATGATTGAAAAATTTTACATCCAGTTTTTATAAATACATTGATATTAATAGTACTGAACTCCTTACCTGACAAAAATAACAATATAAAGGATAAACTTACTCTATCTCTTAATTCAGAAAATTTTTGTTTCTTAGTTATGTCCAGTAGTATACATGCAGAATGCAACTGTCCAGCAGTCACAAATGATTGGAACATTAATTTATTTTACTGTAGTGACAGCAATCATGAAGACTATAATTTACAAAATCCTACATTTTATAAACTTTAAAATTTGATCAAAAACATTTTAAAACTGCACTACTTCTGTACAGTTTTAGCCTAATACTGGCCATAACTAGGAAGGGCAACCTGAGAGGCTGGGGTAACTTAGAGTTCTACTCTTCTCAGCTTTGCATCTTTATTGTGCTAGGGCTCAGTCAACAAAATCTACAAAGATTATATCTTGCTAGAAGGCTTGATAAAAAACATTAGTTTGCAAATATTAGCTAAAAGATCCTAATGAAAGTGTTAACATTTGCTCAGTTGACATTACATTTTCATCCACATATTAAAACACTTTTGTGTCCGTTGTTCATGGACCGTAAGCTCACCAAAGGGCAAGTCATTGAAAAATAACATTATAGCCAACTTTTCATCAATCAGATAACTCTGCTGGAAAATAGAATGTTAAAAGGTGAAGTTAAGAAGCCTAATTGTTATACTTTTTCCAAATTGATCTTTACTCATTTGGTGAATATAGGATGGCTTTTAAATTATTCTAGCTGAAAAAAGACCAAGGCAGGAATTCTCAGTGAAGGGGTACCAGTGAACTGGGTATAATATGCTGTCAATAGCTTAATCTGTTGTTCATATACAGAATCAGATTTGATGTTTAAAAAGGCTAAGAAAGTCAGTAGCATATAAACTGGCATGAAATTTCTGACTTTCAGAAAAATTCTCTCACACTTAAAACTGATTGCTTGCCCTGCATATTGCATCAAATAAAATAACTTTTCTTTAGATATTTTAATGTAAACGTCTTAAAATGCAAAGGCTCTAGCGTCATAGCAATAAATCCATATACAGTATCTAAGATTACACTTAAATAAAATCATAATATTGAGACATAAACATTGTGTGTTAGAGCAGGGGAAGGAAAGACAGTTATCTGCAAACTGTAACCTATTTATAAAGTTTCTCTAATTTTAAGTCCTGAGTGTTAATTGCACATGAGTACCCACAGAGTGAAAATGAACATGGATCACTAATAGCTGAAATTTATTTTTTATTTATCACCTTCTGGTTTTGCCAGTTCTGTGTTTTCCTATGACAACTAAACTGTACACTACTACTCAATCTAGTTTATTTAATCTCATGAAAAAAATCTCACATTTCTCAATAACATTTCTGAGTAACATATTTTTGCATTTTGATCTGAGCACACAATTATCAAATTGAACGGGAGTAATTTGTTTATGTTTTGGATTGAAAAAATTTACAATCTCCAGGGGATATTTATCTTCATTTGATAGGATTAATTTGCTTTGGACAGGCAATACAAGCAATTCAACTGCCAAGCTCCTTGACTGAAATCATTATCAGCTAAAATGAGAAACTTCTTTTAGCAGAGACACCAAAAATGTTTATTTGCAGATTTCTTTCTAAGACCTATAGTAATCTCCATTGATAAAGATTCAGTATAATCTCCAATAAGAAGCAATACTTTAGATCTATGTATAGCTAATTTAAATCTTGAACATCTGGTGTTTTCCTCAGAATCCCAACATTAGTTGAATTTCCCCTATTGACACTCTTTTCACTCTAGAGCTACTAGGTATAATACTTCTATTATATATTGAACATATTTTATAGGTTGCCTTCCTGCCCCCTTTTGTTTTTTTCTGAGCACAATATAAAAATCTACTACTTTGAAAATACATTATAGAAGTGGCAGAACTCACGACACCTATCAATTCTTCTTTTTTGCAGCTGGTTTTAAATGTACAGTAAAGTATAATGCAAACAAAGATATGCAGATGCATCTGATGATTTCAAGTTGGACACCTAAATACCACACATACTCGGACTTATAATGAAGCCTGTTAACAAAAGTCCTTAATTTTGCTACATTAGCTTGTTATTCTACTTTATTACATGTATAAAATGCTGTAGTAATATCACATCCAATACTGGTATCACTTAGGTGATACTACTCACAGATCTGATGAAACAGGTATGTAGGAGGGAATACAAAATGCAATCTACAGAAGATTTTTTAATAATCCAGAGAGACGTTTAAATCTACAGATTCTCTGTCCTTTAGCCTCTAAACTTTTTGACTTGGTGAAAAAACACCACTAGCTTCTATATTTAATGCATCTTGCTCTGAGTTAAAAAGACCAAATCCAATTAAGATTAGAGGACTCATACATGTGCGTCTAAGCCAGCTCATTTGTGTTTCATGCCTTCCCTCAATACTCAGTAACTGCAGTGCATCAATTCAGACAACGAGAATTGACAACAGCGGCTTAAACTGGTGAAATCATCTGTGAGAAACCAATACGGATAAGGGAGTCAATCAATGAAGATAATCAGCATACACTTTGCCACATTCCCAAAGCGAGCACACTCAACCACAGAACACTAAAGCTACAGAAAGATGAAAAACTTAAAAGATGTAGCACCTGGTTTCATTCTGAATATAACTATAATATTTATCGCTGCTTAACTTGATACTTACTGCGTATTGTTTAAATTAAAATAGTGTTCAACTGTACAATTAGATTCTCAATGGTAAGTAACGGTACACTGAAAGTTCCTGCGATTGCTTCACAGCTGGTATGATTATAACACAATTAAAATGTTTTGACACATTAATTTAACCGCAGTTTTGTGTTTGATTTGGTGGGGAAAGCAACAACAACAAAAAATCTAGAGATCTTCTCTGTTACTCGAATCTTTTTTTAGTACTGCTGTATGCTACACTAAATATAATACCTATGCCCAGTCAATCTGTAGTCTGAACTCCTCAGAAGACCAAAATCGCTTCAGTAACAAAAATAGAATACAGACATGTTTCTATACGTGCATACATGTTTTAACATTTTACATTTAGTATCTATTGTATGTTTCTATATACTCTTCACAGCAATAGTTCTTCACAAACACCACCATTTGGGATGCAAATAACTAGCTTGTATACCTTTTTTTATGATTGATTTGAAAAAAATATATAATCAACAAAGTAGACTGCATTTTATATCAAAGCCAGAAGCCACGTATGTTTTTTCTATCATACTCCACGAAAAGTAGGAAAAATATATGAAAATAGCTAATACAGACATGAGGCCGAAGAATTGGAGAAAAGGAAGGAGAAAAGCAGATTTAAAGGAATTTGCTATAAGCAATACTCATTTTTGGGGTAGTGGTTTTAACCTAGAAGACTAGATATAAGGAAGAAATTTTTCACTATGAGAGTGGTGAAACACTGGCACAGGTTGCCCAGAGAGGTGGTAGATATATCAACCCTGGAAATATCCAAGCTCAGGCTGGATGTTTCTGAGCAATCTGATCTAGCTGAAAATGTACCTGCTCATTGCAGGGGGTTTGGACTAGATGACCTTCAAAAATCCCTTCCAACACAAACTACACCATGATTCTATGATTTTTCATGAAAAATAAGTTTGGGACTTCTGAAACAGTTATGTCAGTCAGTATGTGTGAAGAGAACCAAGAATAACTGCTTTTATTGGCTTACTCCACCAGGCAAATAAACTTCTTGCCCCAAGAACAAACAGAAGGTGAAAAACCCACTATGCATTTTCTGTGCTGGCAGTTAGATTGGCCGAAAATTTCAGCATCAAACAGCTTTAATATCAGAATTTTGGTTCAGAAATACACAATAGGTTTCCACCTGCTTCTGGTGGAAACTGCCTAAAACCTTGCTAATTTTGGAAGGATGGAAAAAAATGCAGTCCCATTAGCACACTGAAACCAGTGTGCTTAAAACTACTACATCATTAACAGAAAATTAAGTTGGAAGGTACATACTGGTCCATACTGCCAGCCAAGCTCAATCTTATTCATAACCCAAAGTTCATGGATGTTCTCTGCTAATTTTTCTCTAATCCTTTCCAGGTGGGGAGGCAAAACAATCTAAAGAGAGAAGAGAGAAAGAGGCTATTACAAACAAATTGCTTGACAGCACCACCCAAACCTTCATAAAAAACTCTGTACAAACCAGATCTCTCAACTAAACCTAAATTATCATTCAATTCTTATTGACTAAAGCAAACTAGAATTCTTAGATAAACAGAAATACATTAACCTATGCACTTACAAGTGCCAGAGCTTGACCAGCAAGGGAAAACAGTTTTAAATCCAACACCTCCAAATGGCACAGGATACATTCTCAGCAGGTGGCTAGAAACTACTCAAGCCAATACTACTTCTCAACTTAAAAAATTCTAAAAATCTCAACAATCAAGGTAATGTTGTGAAAAACACTTCAGACAAATATAAACATTGAGATCTGAAATCCATTTTTTAAAAAAATAAAATTAGATGATGATGACAGGTGACAAATGAAATCAGGACAGCACGTCATTCTACCTCCAAAATTTGAAATCAAGTCTGCTTTACCTCAAAAACCAGAGACCTCAAATATTCAGTGCTGTGAATCATTATAATGTTACCCTAACTGTTAGTGTTACAGAACAGAATAATAATTGCATTACACATATAAAATGCTGTATTTAGCACTTAATGGCAACAAACTACAAGGTTTGTTCTTTTTTTATGTGTCTTTTTCAGGAACGAGTTCTTAAATATGGTAAAATCTGAGCACATAGTGTACAAAAATTTGTATCATCTCAAACTCTGATCCAGTGTAAAATGGGCTCTTGTTATCTGTGATCAGAGATGGAGCTCCCTGGTATCAGAAACTATACCAGCTACGTAAAAAATAAAAGAAACCTACAACATCAGTGTATGCCATGTACTGCCCACAGTGAGTCAAATGCCACTCTCAGTATCCTGCAAGACCAGTAAAGAATTAGAGCTGAAGCTGGTCTAAAAGTCTTACCATAATGCAAAGTCTTCAGTGATTGTAATTAAAAAGTAACAAAAATGTTTATTAACAGAACAAGAAGCTCAAATATTCTTTTTTGCCTACTGTAATATTAAGGGTAAAACATTATTTATTGCAGTGTTTGTGAACTGAAATATATTAAATTCTTAGTGATCACTATAAGGA
>NW_010535564.1:0-13496 GCF_000687285.1 Phaethon lepturus
TTATTATATCAATACTCTTCCATGGCAGCCAGATTTGAATCTGCTCTGCAAGCAATGGTGTCAGGTACATGTTAGTGTATTCCTGAGGTGGTAAATGTGAGACGTCGTCACACTGTGATTTTTAGGGAGGTGACAGTGGTTGCTTTTAGAGGATTAATTTTCAATTTGAAATGGCCACAAACTTCATATGGAGTGATCAAAAGAAACCCCTCCTCCTTTTTTTTTTTTTAACCTTTCTACATTTATTAAACTCATCTTGTAAAGGTATAATGTTCTACTCAGTAGACTTCTCAAAATTAATTCCCTGCAGAGACATAAGAAAGCAACTACAGGCATCCAACACTTATAGCAGTAGAATAGCTAGCATCTTCCAGGAAACTTCACCAAGAAACTCGTGGCAACAGTTTAGCACTGCTATCAACAATTATCTTCTTGGGAACCAGCAGTGCCAGCCACTCAGATTTATGAAACCTCACTCACATGGATGTTGAAGTTTCCAGCTTAACTGGAAACTTTATATGAAAAGACTGGTGTACTAGATCTTAAAAATTGCACTAAACATATCACCTCACTTTCTTTTTTAAGAAGATCGCATCCATGTTGTCTTCAAAATTGACATTCTTCCTACCTCTCTTTCACAGCATGGTAGAGCAGCAGAAAGAGTAGAGCATGGCACTGACTTCACCTCTGCCAGGTAGGCTTGCTGAGGTGGCACGGATTTCCCACCGAGCACCCTGCAAAGAGCTCCCTGCCCAAATCGCTTGGGCTGGAAAGTCACGTTGTTGTTTTGACTCCCAGCTAGATGAGAAGCACTGGAGACAGAACTCGCACTGCCGAATTCAGCATAGAGAGACAGACCATTAGTCAGCCGGCTGTGAAATGTAAATAATTTTTGCCGTTTAGGATATCCTCCCTGATTCTGTCAAAATCCATCATGCACAACTGCTTATTCAAGCAAAAGGCAACACAAAGTAACATTAAAAAATTCCCCAAACTTACAGCGTAGCAGTGAACATCTTCATTTCAGTCAGTCATTCTTCTCATGGCACTTTTGCAAATAATGCTGGTTTACCAATCTCAGTGTGTCCTGAGCACTTTTCAAATAACAAAAGCTAAATCTTTTAAAAATTAGACATCCAACCTCTGGTCTCCCTTATGAACTGTGAATTGGGAGCAGCTCCACTGGCCTCACGAGCCAGGTTACTTAATTCTTAATTGCAACCAAGACTATCATTTGGCCCACAATCATCAGCAAAAAAATAACCAAACTATGACCCAGATTTATTCACCAGCACAGGCATTTTGTTGGGCATAAAACACACTCGCTAGCAGGCACACCTCTCTGAACAGCCTCCCAATCTGCTTTCCAAGTGGGCCACGACCCCTCCAGGACTCTCCCCTTTACCCTTGCAAGAATGGAAAAGGGAGAAGAAGAACTGGCTTCAAGAATCAGTTGTTGTCTGGGTCTTAAGTTCTTATTCCCCCCTTTGGATTCCCAGGCTGATTATGGGGAAAGCTGAATTTGATCATATTTCAAAGATGCAAAGTGGTATGATAATGCGCACTGTTGGGTGCTTTCAAAGGTGCAGTCCAAGCGAAGCAAGAAGGCCAGATACCTAGGGAAACTCTTCAGTCTCCTGAGTTGAGTGCATATCCAGAAGTATGTACCAAAACCAACACTCTGAACATTTGACTTTCCCATCATTTCCAGACTCTATCAGCAAGAGTATGGCCATGAACTGTTCTTCAAGATCTTACCAGATGGAAATTAAATTTCACAGAACATTTATATAAAACTTACCAATTTTGAACAAAAAATAGTCTCCTTTAAGCCAAACTTGGGTTTATTTAAAAAAATAGTAGCATTAGCTGAAAGTTAGAAGCACTATAAAATCAAATTAAATGTAAAGACCATATCGTTTTACTAATAGGACAAAATAAATGCATAGGAACATTGAGAAGCCCCTAAGTATGTTAAATAATTCCTTGGAAAGATAGAAAAGACAACTTAATCTGAATATCTACTTAGATATTAAAGTTGTCAGAAACAATGCCTGCTTTTAACAGGCAGATAAATTGCTCAGGCATAATTGCAATAAGACCATCCATAGAGACAAACAGTCGTCTAGATGTCAGGAGTAAGCCTGCTTTTAACTTTTTGTTTACCATTTTTTGCCTTTTTTGTCTTTCTTTTACTTACTGGTTTGAGCCTTAGAATATCTTCCCCAGTTACTGAGAGGTTCTGACAGGGGATTTTTACAGGAGCTGTCAAACTTAATCTTTTGGTCAGCGATAGTGAATGCTTTCTTTAATCTTTTGCCATCAGAAAGCAAGCAACTACCATGTCCCATGTTAGCAGCAAAGAAAGGGCTGTCCAGGTTAAATGTGATTGCTGCCTTCAAATTTCAGAAAACCATTTTTATCCTGATTTTTTTTTCCATAATTTTCCTCAGTGTGCACAATATATTCATATGACCCACCAGTGAATTGAGAATGTCACTTTTAATTAAGAATATTGTTGTACTGATGAGCATCAGAAGAAGTATGGCTATTTTTTAAACAAAGAAGCAAAGAACAAGCAATTCACAGCATATTTCCTTTTAGGGATTTACTAATTAATTAATTAATTAATTTTAATTAATTTTGGAGACAAATCTTCCCTACCCAGTCTTGTCCTATGTCTTCTAGGACAAATCAGACTGAGAACCCAAATCATATTCTTTCGTTTGCTCGGTCATCTCACAACTTAAAGATTTCTATCTGCCTTGGCAATTGATTAAAGCTTCTTAGAATCCTAGAATCACAGAATTATTTAGGTTGCTCTGTGAATCAAAGTAGCCTTCCAGCATCCAACTTTCCTTTATTCTGTGCTGTTTCATAAACTAGTTAAGACTATACGTTACAATTCTATTTTAGTAAGAGCTTTTACATTACAAACACCAACATTTTTGTCATTAAGATCATTAAATGCTCAGGTGATGCTGGAGTTTGGCACATCTCTTAATGCATTAAATTAGAGCAATTCAATCCGGCTGACTTCCAATAAAGATCTGCCGAAAGGAACAGCTGTGTTGAGTTTGCCAGCGGTGCCACAGGTAGTTGCTATTTGAAAGAACAGGTACCATGCAACCAAAGGATGTCATATTCCCCTCCACAGGTGATTAGATTTGTTCTGGGAATCAGATTCTTTAAAAAGAGAAATCCAGCTGGGTTTTTGGATACGCCTTTTCAGTTAGTGTTAAACCACCAGATTACAAAATAACTCCTGTTCTTGATTCCACTGGGGCAAAATTCTACTTAGCTACGGATGAGGTGGTGGTGTGCAGGCAGCCAGAACCACAAAATTAAGCTTTAATGAAGCCAGAGTGTAAGTAATCACTTCATTCTCCAATGGCAAATTAAGGTTGGAAAATTAGTATTTATTATGGATTTTTTAGAATGAAGAAACAGTATTTATACCAGTACTATAGTTAGTAGCTCCAGTAAGTTTGTAAGAGATTAATTCAAACAGAGGCTGCATGCTAATTTATCTCAGGCATTTCTGGAAAGCATGTTTTTTCTTCCAGTTGTGTAGTTTTCCTTAAAGACCACAATGGAAATCAAAGCCACAGCACCAGCAATACTGTAGTTTTCCTTAAAGAGCGCAATGGAAATCAAAGCCACAGCACCAGCAATACTATCCCATGATATAGAATAGGTAGAGACCAGACTGTGAGTTTCTAACTAACAAAGGTGATGACTTATTCACAAAAACAGTTGTGCAGGTTTTGGTGGGGCCATTTGCACGAGGCTTCGCTCATTAATCTCACCCTAGAATTTCTCAGGAGGGCAGGAGAAGGAATGGCAGCACTGCGTTACAATGACTTTGGGAGTCCCATCATAATGTAGCGGAGTCATTATGGCAGGAGGGGGTCTGATACAGACTAGCTTGGAGACGTTAAGGGAAAAAAAAAGTCCTTTCTAGATATTCTTTGTCATTAGCTCTATTTGACACAACACATGGATCTTTCATAACAAGTCCTGATTGTTGTACTCATCTCATTTTCTTTTCAGAATAAGACAGATTTATTTCTTAATATCTAACTTTCATGATGACATATGCTATACCTAATCCTCTTTTTCTCTCCTTTCTCCCTTATTCACATGCTGCTCTTTCCTCTGCTTCTAAACAGCCACCTTTTGGTACACAAGTGCCAACCTGCATCCAGGATGATGCAAGGGCTGCTCACCTTCAGCCACAGCCTGGGCACTGCCAGAAGGATGGACTCAGTGCTCCGGCACTCTCCTCGACTCCCTCGATCTCTATATTGGGTCAAGGAGTCAGAAAGAAATCCCCATATTACACTGTAACACATGAGTTCCAGTACCAAAGCATGTAAATTTGCTTTTTAACTCTGACAAATATATAAGAAAGCAACAGATGAGTGTATGAACATGTGAAAGCACTTGCTGCAGAAAGTAAGAGGGAGGGGAAGAAATGCATCTCCTGTGTAAGGCTGCCAGTCTCCGGTAAAACTGGCTTAAGTAATGTTTTGTCTAAGCATCTTATGAACGGTGGAGCTTAGAAAAAAATGTAAAAGCCAGCTGGTGGATTGCTTGGAATACCGCAGACTACATCTAGGCTCAGGGTAGGGAGTGTTTGAAGGCACTCCCCTGCAATCCCAGTTCCCTGGTCTGGGCATTGCTGGAGCCAGCCGCGAGTCCTGGTTTTCTGCCCGTGGAAACCAGGGGACGAGGCGAGGCGCGGGCTCGGCACAGCTCTGCCTCGCCGTGTCCTGCGGGCTGGGCGCTCGGAGGCAGCACTGCATCCAAAACGGTGGGCGCAGCCATGTCGTGCTAGTCTCCCTTTCAAAAAGCACTGCGGAAAACACAGCTTACTACCAGGCTGCTGATGTTCACGCCATATTCTTCCTCCTTCTTTTGCATGATTAAGCATTTGTGGTGATCCATCCGCTCTTACCCTGCAGTAAGGAGGTGCCATAGTATCTAAAATACATGTTCTTGCCCTTTCCGTTGAAGCCGCCTTGCAGTAACATGCTCTGAAATAGCAGCATGCTCCATAAAGCAAGAGAAGATGACTAACTATTGCAACCTGTGCATCTTACTTTTAATTTCAATTTAAATTAAAAAATTAATTACTTTTTTCCTTAGTTTAGATATACAGTTGCAATCAGAAATCAACCACTGTGAAAGTATCACTTATATGTAGTTTGTAATTAAAAGGCCATCTACTTGTGCATCCATGTCAAATCAAGGAGCTTCAAACTCATCATAACAATGCTCAGCATTTTCTGTTTTGTTTTGTTTTTTCCCAAGCGTTGTGCAACCACTCACTAATTAATCCTCGTAACAGTGAGAAACAGAAAGGTTAGATTTATTTGGGGTTGTACAATGGATCAGATGGCAGAGCTGGAAGTAGGATTTCCGCAAAAATTATTCTTAGTTTTGTGATCAAGTCAGAGTTTCTGTTAACTTTCCACATATAATTGATTTGCTAATTTTGCTGCCAATTATTTTTCTTTTTTTGCCCCCAGTAATTACTATTAGCTGATGTAGTGCCTGCAATGTAGTCGACACTTTCCAGACATACAACCAAGAAAAATTATTTTCACAAAGCTGCCTATGAAAATACATTGCATGTCTGAGATCACTTTGAATTAGTGAGTCTGGGAGATCTTAAACATAGGCATGCGAAATGTATTCAGTATAACTATGTAGATTGGTAACAACAAAGTTCACTTTTTTCTCTTGCTTGATGTGATTGTAACTTGTTGTTTCTTCCAGTTACTGAGTGCAGCATGCTCGAAGATAGTAAAATTGGAGTTTCACTGACCACGGAAGTCCTTAAAATTACATGTTTTTCTCCCTTTCAGAGTCTGATCCTAATCTCATTTAATCATAGATTTTTACCTGTGTAACAGTAAAGATAAAACAAACCACCACTAACTTCTGATAGTGTAAGTAAGGAGGGGATTTAAGTCAACTATTTTCATACCTCTGTTATTCTCTGACTCCTAGGAACAGTAAGGCCCATCCAAAACTAAAACCACATTTCTTTTCCTCATACTTACCAGAAATCTGTATTTATAAATACATATTATACATATACACACTATGTACATACGCATTTATGCTACATATTTATATTTTAAAACTTCCAGATGTTTATATATTATAATAGATAAATATAGAAAGTACTTTACAAAAATACCAGACGTTAACTTGCTGCTTCTCTTCAGTCTGGCTGTCAGGTTGTGTCTGCAACTGTCTGTTCTCTTCTGCCATCATGCGGATATTATTGAAGTGCAGAAGTACAGCAGAGGTACTGTTGTATGGTGTTAGAAGAGGGTGGGTGTCCCCACACCTCCTGGGTGCCTTGGGCAAACTGGTGTAGCTGCCTTTTCACTTCAAAACCATCTGGCAAGACGCATGGAATCCATGACGCTTCTCCATACCTTCAGCTCTTTTACAATCTAAAAGTTCAATGTGCATCCATAAAATAATAAAATAAAATATTAATTTAAAAAAAAAACAGTCACTTTCCTGCAGAGGTGTTTTGTTGGAATACAACACCGTTTGTGATGATTGTGATATTCTGGGTGTTTATTCTAAGGAAGCCCAGGAGCTGAACCCCTCCAGGCTGGTTTCTGCTTGTTCTCAGGGACTACCCACGCCTCCAGAGTTGCTCCTTTTTCACAGGCCACCAGAGACTAAGGGGCTGTTATACGGATATGTTCGAAATATGCTCCTTTCAGTTTAGTGTATTTAATCCTATCTCTATGTAATTATGCTACTGACAAAATATATCAAATGTAAGATGTATACAATAGAGTTACTTTAAATAGAGGCTCTTTTGACTTTATAACCAGTTAAACAAAAGAATTATCCATCTAGCTCCCGACTCAAAGATGTTCTGCAAGTTCTCACACCTCTAGTAAAGGCCTAAAAGGGGTGATAAAGTTGTATTAATATTTTATTTATTACAAAATTATTTAAAAGCCACCATCTCTCCAGAATTGCTGTATAATGGGGATCAAGTTGCAATAGTTTTCCCCATAATTAGCAGGAAACAAAACTGACACATCTTTTGGATAAAGCTGAAGGACTGTTAGTGTAGTATATGGTAGCTTTTAAATACTGCATTTGAAGACTCCGTGTGTGGGGATTTCACCCTTGCATAAACACTGGTATTCTGGATACGTGCATATTTTTTCTTTCTATTGAAAAAAACAAAAGAGGGAAAAGTAAACTTATGTCTTTTCATTAAACAAAGGATAAAATAATGCCTTAGAAATAAGCTACAGAAGTGCAGGTTTTTTTCCCCTGAGTGTATCCTAAGTTTGTAAATAGTTAATATTTTCTTTAACACCAGTTAATCTATAAATATCTTTTTGACCCCTGGATAACAGCAGGTTTAATACATCTGTATGTCAAACACTGCAAGTTTTACTTTGATTCACCCACTTTAAGATAAGCCATCATGTGGGCCAGACAGCTGTTTTTTCTCATAGCTTCCCACATAACTAAAACTTCTGCATAGTTACAAAGCAAAAAATGACACCAGAATCAGAGATATATGTGAATTACTCGGAACTACATGGCTTCTGCTTACTTGCTTCAGCCAAGTATAAACCATGAAAAAGTACACTAACTTAGCTTCTAAAAGCAAATTTCTGGTCAGAGGGTTTCACCCCAGTAGTAAACACTCCATCTTCAGATTTTTCCTCATTCGCTGAGTGTCTGAAGTAAATAGTAAAAATCGTGCAACTTTTATTACAGGCGGTAAATACAATTTGAATTAATAGCGCTCTCCGTTACAGAGACTGCTTTCCATGACCTAGATTATTCAATATAATAAATGCATATTTTAATGCTAAATAATTTGCTGCAGAATTCTCACAGTATATAGCAGAGCCCTCTGTATCTATTCTTACAAATCTGCAAGCATTTTCTAAATATTAACACATTAGTATTAAATTTATAAACATGTTAACATTTTAGCAGCCCTTAAAATTACACACGTAAATGATCGACGTATCTGTTAAGGACAAGAAGACTCTTGAAAGCTTGTGCACTTCCAGTTTGGGCACTGCAGTGCCTAAAAATTCGGTGACTGGAGTCGGGATAATTTAAGAGAGCTAAAGGCTGCTCTGTGCAGCCAGTGGGAAGAGTCAAGTCCTTCCAAAGGTCAATGTTCAATGACTGAAAAGAATCAGGTCCCTCTAAGGGGTGTCCGACAAAAACTGCTTACAGCTAGAAAATAGGAAATGCTTGAAAGAAATCAGAAGGAAAACCGTATAGAGAGTGCAAAGATTGTGTTAGCTGGGTAAGTGTAGCTAGGAAATAATTTGGCTTCTGCAAATTATGGTGTAACATAAGCGGGAATTGCTTTGGACAAAGCAAAAATGGTTGGTTAGAATGCGGTACCTTAATTTGGGTAATCAGGAAGTCTCAGAAAGACTTTTATTAGAGCACATTTTGAAAAGCTAATGTAAAAGCCCTTAAAGCTTTGTAAACTCATCAAGAACTAAATACAACAAAATGCAATTGGAAATTAAAAGCAAAACTATTCCATGTGTACAGTGCAGTATATACAAATACATGAAATAATAGTTTGGATTAAAGATAGGTTTGGGGTTTTTTTAGAGCTTTCACCAAACTGGTGGATATTACATCTGTTCATCATCTTGTTCTGCAAAATAGGTGGAATGCATAAGAGGGATGGATGGTAACTGCTGCCAAGGTTTGCTTAGTAAAAAATGCTTTGCCTGTTTTAGCAATAAATAATGCTCACTCTAACACATGTTTTCTAAACAAGATCGTGAATTCCTTTCATCTGGCTCTGGTGGGAGACAAACCAAGAAATATTAATAAGGGTTAATTAATCCACTGTAAGCTCAGCAGACTCTAAAGCTCAACAGGAAGCCAGAAGCAGCCTTGCAGGAGAGAGAACACTTGGGTCCTACTCACTGCCAGCACTTAGCTCATGCATTTTATATGCAATCATCGTTGTATAAAAAATATGGTGACTAAGAAATACAAAAGTAACTATTGCAAGAAGGAACGTAAGGCCAAGCCTTCCCTCAAAAGAAGGCTAGAGTCAGTTCATTCATTTTTCTCCTTTTACTTCACGTTTATTGTGTTTGATGTTACACCATGGCTCACTTTTAAGGGGAAAGTTGTCCTGTGAAGCCTCTTCCATAATCTGGTGATTTGGGCAAGCTCCTGCAACTCCCAGGGCACAGAGAAAGGCTGGAGTTTCAGCTTGCTTGGTTGGCCTGTGGCACTGCGAACCCACAAGGTCATGATGAAGGGGCGGGCAGAGGTGTCGAGGTGTCTGCTCTGCACCTCTTGTGGAGAGAAATCAGCAGCAGCTTTCATGCGTCGCGCTGGATTCAGGCACCCCGCTGTGTGTTATGATGCTATGAGTAAGACTTGGAGACCTGGTCTTTGATGGAAAAATGTAGGCACGCTCCGATCAGAATCACAGCAGGGTTTTAGCTGTGAGAGAGGCACCTATTTACCCAGAGGACTATTTCTGCAATTATTGACATGTCTGACACTGCAGTCCAAAATTCAAGCACCCAGGAGGACATTTGAGGATCTCTGAAACATAGGTTACTAGAGCTTTTTGTGGATTTCAGACAAGAACTACTGTGGGCAGCCTCTTTTGTTCCCACCTTAAGTGATCTGTCCTTGTCCATAGGAGTTAATGTTGTGTTTGGCTGGCTCTTGAATTTCATGATCTTCCTTCGCTTACCAGGCTCCATACCCTCTTCATTTTTCTTATTCAAGTTTAGTTTTCCATGATGTCAACAGATTGCAGGGAAGCTTCTCTGCTAATCTTCTTATTCCAGGACTAACTCAGTAAGTGAAACTTGCTAATGTTACATTATTGTTGTTGTTGTTGTTGTTGTTATCATTTCTCAAGTGCCCAGAGCTATGGGAGCTTCTGACAGCTCATGCAGAGCACAAGGCTGTTAGTATTATTTCAATAAAATACACTAATGAGAAAATTTCTCATCAGATCTCAACAAGTGTGTTTTGTTCCTTACAATGTAATGTTGACATACTTGTGGGCTCCTGTTCTGGGACTGGATGTCAAAGCATATTAGACTTGTACATTGTATTCATGAATTTGGTTGGTAAAAATAAATTAACACTTACCTTCTGCAGTTCCAGTTGTTGATTGGGTATTTTTAATTCCGCTGATGGCATATTTATAAGCAAACATGTGGAAAAATATTGGCATACATCGTCTGAGGTCATCTCCCTTATCTGAAATCACCAGTTTTCTTGAAATCCAATGAAATTCAGAAGCATATTTGAAAACAGACCAAGTGCATCTCCTATCCTAACTCTTTTTTCAATTTATTAAATACCTGGAAAAGCAATGACTTTAGTCATCTTGCTAACTATCCGGATTAAAAAAGGATTTAGTCTGAGTTTAAACTGGCCACTATGAATGCTTCAGCCCTCAGTCATAAACTTCATGTCAGAGTTTTCACATCTTTTCACCCTGGGTGGTAACCCTAAAGGGACTGGGTGTGCAGTGCTTTTCTTAAGTGTATTTATAACGTACATACAACCCTTCACAAACACAAAGAGGACATAGCATGTCATCAGACGTGCATGGTAACGAAAGCCAGGATCTACTCTAGCTGACTGTAATGAACTCTGACGGTGAAGCAGTAGTTATTTCTGTCCTAAATGACAAACTGTCATGTCCTATTATCTAGAAACTTTAAGGCCTGACACACTCTATTTCATCTAATGAAAAGAGTTTAAAATTAAAAGACAAGTTAACATATGCCAGTAGGAATGGATATGGATCTGTATTTCCCCAGGTAGCCAAGACCTAAATACCAGTGATTTTTCTAATCATGGTGGTGTTTGCTGGTTCATTCTATTTCAAAGTGTCCTTAAACTTCAAACAAGTCCTTGAATTAGCATCCCAGCATCACCTCAGCTGGCTATTTCTCCCAGGAGAAGACAGAAAAGGGCTGAAGTGATCACAAGCAATTACCCCCAGCTGAGCAGACATTTTACCAAAAGAGTGGCACCCACCATGTATAGTCAAAAAGGTGAGACAGTGAAAGCTAACACCTTGTTGCTTCTTCCTCTGTTAGGAATGGGTGGCTGTAAAGTAGTTCAGACTAGCAACGTCCCTGTAGGTGAACCTCACAGTACAAGACAGTTACTTTTTCCTAAGGGTAATTCCATTTAGTATTTAGCTCTGAGTCAGCCTTTTGCCTCTTGTCTAATATTTTGCATTTTCAGTGCTCTAAGGCAATGACTTCATTTTTGCTTTGGTTTTATGCAGTGCTTGAGCCATGACTAGGATTCCTACAGCAGTTTTCACTATCACCATTGCATACACAGACATTGAAAGTCAAATGCTTCTCTGTCAGACTAATATTTCCCAAATTCAGCACACAGGCAAGCATTTGGCACAGAGAATTAACTTCAACACGGTGTCATCATAAACCATGGGAGTACAGCATGTCCTAGAAAGACTATGATGTGCCCTGTTTCATCTTTACAGACTCACACTTCTAATGGAATTTTATCTTTCTAGACATTTTAAAGTTCATTAAAATTAAAAATATTTCTTTTGGTTTCCTGGAAGTAATTCACCCACTTATACTTAAAACAAAGGCTGGATATTGTAGTAACTGTAGCTGTCAAAAAAGACGACATGTTAGAAAGGCTTGGGAAATACAGGCTGTGTTCCTAACAGGCAGCTGAGGAGCTGCAGGGAATTAACAATGCTGAGGACATTACGTGAAGTGTGGTTTAATGGCAGGATTAAAACTTTACAAAGCTTCACAATTTCCTTTTCAAAATTGACTAAGTATTTGAGCAAGAGGAGAATGTGACTCAGTTACAGAGGTGAACTCAATATTGCCACACTTGCCAAAACCAAAAAAGTGTTTTTACATACATACTGCAAATGAGTGAAGTATCAGGCACTAGCTAGGCAGTCTTCAGACAGATGACCAAAATTAAATGCTGTTGGTGGGTCTGTGCTGCAGGCAGAAATAAAAAAAACCATTCAGCTCAGCTCTTTGTGGTATAGTCTGTCTTTTATTAGACACCCACAATGAAGTTGCAAAAAAAAAAAATTATGCAGAAGCAAAGAAAAAAATGCTGTCATACACTGTAGCAAAAGATTAATCACACTATTCACACTAAACATCCATCTCAGCAACAATTCAATTGATTTCATCAAATCTTTTAGTAGTATGAATATAACCCATCTGAGAACCTAGATGCAACAATGCAGCATGGCAAATCACCCAAAATAGAGTAAGCACCTTGAATACAAAAAAAAAAGATTCCTCTGGACCTTTTCTTCTGGGTCTAGCTGTTTCAGAGAGAGCAAAACAGGAGTCCACAAAAATGTAGGTCCTGCAAATGGGAGGAACAAGGTGGGTCGGGAATACTGGGTGGCCAAAACACAAGTCCCTGTATCAGAATATAAGTCTTCAAGCTGGGTTGTTTTTTTTTTCTTTTATCTATAATGAAAGGGGTAAATTCTGCCTATGTGGGTCGCAGTTTTCAGAAACTCTTGAAATGTTTTTGAAGAGGAGTCTCTTACTTGAGCTTTGCCTTGCACAAGCTCTACATGCAGCCATACTTAACCGTGAGGTTTCCTTACCGGGACACTAAGGTATCTTTCCATCTTCCTATGTCCTATGTGCTCTTTGATTCCTTAAAAAAGATACTGAAACTTCAATTTTGCATTTTTAAGAAAAAAGTTTTTTGTTTCCTCTTCCAGATACCAGTGTTTTTGTCTCTGTATGTAGTATTTCTGTTTCTATCTGTAGGTATTCTGGCTTAGAACAAATTTGGCAGCAATACTATAGAGACAGTGTTAAGGTACCAGCATGCTGAAGTATAATATACATTGCACATGTCACAACATCTGAATTTATAGCTCTGAGACTCTGCTTCTTGGAGTTTATTTATTTCCTGTGCCTGGATTTGTATACACTTTGCTGGAGGGACACAATAATACAGCAGTTCTGAATCTGAAAATAGTTATACTAGATTTTTTATTGGATTTTACATTTAAAGTGACTAAGATTCTCTACTGCATAACTCTCATATTCATGTTTGCTAGCTGGGTGTTAACTGAATAATTCAGCACCCTAAAATTGCAATACATGTGCACCAATAATAATTAAAAAAAAGTACACAGCTGCTAAATGCACTATTTATATGAAATATGAGCCCAGTCACAACACTTATATCCAGATCTCAATTTCCCTGTTTTTCAAGTGATGCAGATGTACTGCTGGCTTTTAACTTACACCCTATTTAAATAGCCTTTTCATTTGTGTGTATATTGCTTGTTTAACAAGACAGAATAAACATCTAGAATTCAAGTGATTTTTGTAGGGATTCATTAAAGAAGAGTAAAGAATCATTTTTTATCAGACACAGTGAGGCTGAGCCGAGGAGGAGGTGTTTCCAACGTACACAGAGCGGTT
>NW_010535564.1:13527-17251 GCF_000687285.1 Phaethon lepturus
TTCCCACCCTGGAGCAGCCGGACGGTGCTGTGCTCTTACTCTGGTTGCTGATGTGATGGGAAACAGTGAATGTTCTGCTTACAAATTTAGACTCTTCATCCCAAGAGGTTCTACGAGATCCCAGGCTCTGGGACAAATCCAGGCTCTTTTTTCATGCTCCATGTATTTCAGAAGAGTAACTCAAGACATATGTGTTTACCCACTGAAAGCACAGAAAGTTGTTTCCTCCACAACAGAAAGTTGTTTTCCTTCATGTCCTTTCCTTCACAGGACTCACTGAGAACCAAAAGGGAATAAATGATTGGAACATATATGTTATTATTTTCTGTATATTGCTCTCACTGGTTTGTTTATAAGGTTTCTGTCTTCCCAGATTATATGTAAATATAGGTAAGGTATAATAATTGCTAAAAGATATATGATAGATTATCTAGATTCTAATAGACTAGAGTAGTGTGAGACTCCAAATCAGAGTTCCTTCAGTGTTTCTGAACTGCCTGGCAGTGAGCAATGGACTGAGAAACACTCTTCAGTGCCATTACTGTGGATGCATTTATATATATAGGGGCAATGTATACCATACTTTTGCTTTTAGACACTTTTTTTTTTCGCATTTCAAAAGTATAAACAAGCAAAAAACCCCTAAGTTTCCCAGTTATATTCTTCATGGATTGATAAAAGCATGGAAGGGGAACATAGGATACAGCAGAGCAGTTGTCAGAGAAGCCTGCAACAAGAAGCAGACATCAGGGTTTGCAGAGACAGCAGAAGGCAAGGTATTCTGAGACCGCACATATATGAGATTTTTAGTAAATGATGCACAGCAGGGAGCAAAGCAGGAGAGGAGACACCACAGGAGCGTGCCTTATTCTGCCAGTGAGACAGTTTGAAAAAGACAGCAATTATTTTCTGAAGAAGCAGTATGGATGGGAAAAGTCCAGAATTATTAAAACCACTTTTTTCTCATGAAATTGCATTATAATGAGGGCAAACAGGGCAGGAATGCTGCAAAAATAGCTGTTGCTATGTACTCTATAAAACTGTACTTTTTGTACTGGCCCAAGCCAGGAGTTAAAGAATCATGAAGAAACCAAATCAAACTTCTTCCAACAAAACCAAAAACTGAAGATACAAGCTAATGAGCTGATACTACCAAACCGTGTTTTAACCTACACCAGCTCTTTGTCACACAGGACATTGTTTGCATTCTGACTTCTAAAACAGTTGGAATAAATGACCCAAGCAGCAACTGCTTGAAACACAAATAAAATCTAATGAGTTGACCTGGTGTATTATTACAAGAAAGTATTTTGACTCCTGAAAAAAGTGGCAATCACGATCGCTTGAGTTCACAAACTGTCAGCTCCTTTCAAGGTGCAAATTTACTACCCCCAGAATAGTAAAATTCCAGAAAAAGAACATTTCTAAGATATTTTATCAGAATATTTAAGAAATGGATTATTGGCAAAGTTGCTGTTCCTTGTTTTATGTAAATGAAGTTTATAGGTGGGAACTTGCCTAGTTTCTGTATATATATTAAATGAAAGATTAACTAAGTGTTTCTCTTAGAGATGGATTGTATGAACTCTTAAACAATTTTGTATTCACTTAGAAAAATAACTCTGATATGAGAGTGCCATTAACTTCACAGTTCTCCAGAATGGCTTTATATGTGCTGAAAAAAAAAAATTAAATGTATGGTATTCATAACTATTGCAACAGGGTTACGAATTTTACATTTTCAAAGATTCACTAATTCCATCAGTATTCATACCTCCCTGTGGTGGACTTTATGGTGGAGTGTCTCTACCAAGTGACCTCAGGTTTACATAGAAGCAAATGACAGCAAAACGTTTTACAGAACGCAAAGGATTTGTCATGCCAGGCGTCAAGACAAAACAAGGACTGTTTCTCAAAACTACAGGTTTATTCTCCCATGAATTGAACATTGGTGGAAATCTTTACAACAGTTATTATCTATTATAGAATCACGGATCCATAGAATCATAGAACAGTTTGGGCTAGAAGGGACCTTTAAAGGCCATCTAGTCCAACCCCCCTGCAGTGAGCAGGGACATCTTCAACTAGATCAGGTTGCTCAGAGCCCCGTCCAACCTGACCCGGAATGTTTCCAGGGATGGGGCATCTACCACCTCTCTGGGCAACCTGGGCCAGGGTTTCACCACCCTCACGGTGAAAAATTTCTTCCTTAGATCTGGTCTGAATCTACCCTCTTTTAGTTTAACACCATGACCCCTTGTCCTACCAAACCTTGCCACCTTTCCCTTCTAAAAATATCTGGTACTTCTTTGCCTGCACATACAGGACCAAAACCCTTATGAATTTATTCTGAATGTATAAAGCACTAAATTTGGAGTTTGGCACGATGTCAGTGTAAGGAGGACACACACATACCATTGCAAAGGCATTAACAGTTCAGCCGAGAGCTTACAAGGTTTTCATACACTCATGTCTGAGGAATGCAACTCCCCATGAATTCAATTGTGGATAAGATTTGTCTTTTGAGATTAAAGCTCTCATTAATGTGTTGGGAGCATACGAATTCAGAGAGGTTGTCTGACTATGATGAATGTCACCGCTGCACGCTGAGAACTCCTGCTGCGCATTTCACTAACATGGATCTTGCAGACATTTTTCTTGCTATAAATCCTCCCTGGGCTTACAAAAATCTGCCACATAGCTGGTCACATTAAAAGTTTCCTGAACTTTGAAAGATTTTACTGGTTTGAAAAAGATTCTTTGGACAACATTATGGCCCTGCTTATGTTAATGGGAGTTTTGTCATTGATTTTAGGAAGGCCAGAATTTCAAGCCTAATAGCTGAAGGGGATATCTGTAAAAAGAGAAAGTATTTAACCAGCTACTGGTTAGAGCTTGCACTGATCTAGGCTCTGCTCATGTTAATGTGGCTACAGCTTAAATCTGAAGTCTTCAGAAAATTCAGATATCTACTTGCAAGCACTTGGTTCATGCAAAAGTACTTTCTGTTTTCACCCGTAAAGCTATATCAAATTGTAACTCACTGCATTTCATGAATTTTCTGTGAATATGTAGTAAGTAATGGGAAAAAAAAGTTTGAGACTTAGGTTTTACTTCTTGTGAATTAAGTGACTCTAAGTGTTACTCTATTTTCCTAAATACAGTTACAGACTTCCTTCAGCAGAGGAAGTCACAGTTTCCAGAAAGGAAAACAAAATGTTTTGAGAGCTGTATGAAAACTTGAGGACTGCCTTTAGCCTTTGGTTCTCCCAAGTGTACACCCCCACTTGCCCTCTTCAGCATCTCTGAGTCCTAGAAAAATTACAAGTCAGTAAACGTGATGGTTTGCTCTGTGAAGACTTCATCAGTGAGACAGTGGTGGTGTCCTGATGGTTAACAGCAGAAATGCCTTATCAGATTTGTACATGAAATTCAGTAGCAAGGTACCTCATGGGTACTTGCAGCATGGTCTTCGTGCTTCTTCTGGGGCTTTCACCAAGTGCTCTCCATAGCCAAGATTTGTGTTGCAAAAAGCTCCTAGATAAAAAATCAACTATATTTTTATTTTATGAAACAAACCAGCAAGTGCCCCCTTCACACGAGCAGCCTGACACTCAGGACCCCTAGATACGGAGCATATTGTGTTCTTAGAGTTGATTTTGCTTCAAGGTTATAATGTTTCTTTACATGTAGTGTAAAGCCTTTGACAGCGTCTCCCACAGCA
>NW_010535565.1:0-7351 GCF_000687285.1 Phaethon lepturus
GACGGTTGGACTTGATGATCTTAGAGGTCTTGACCAACCTTAATGATTTTATGATTTTCATGATTTAAGATGAAAATCTCATTTAGTATGGACCGTTTACATCTTATCTCATCCTTGTCTTCTGTTATTATTAACAAAATATTTTAATTGTGGGGGGGTTTTTTTGCCTTAGGTTTAGGCAGGCTGAGGTCTCTCAACTTGAAGTCTTGAACTGTAAGTGATTGTTTAATGATTTGTAGGAGAAAGGTCAAATTTAACAAATGTAGCGCTCTCATCCCACTTAGCCTCAAAATTAATATAACACATCTATTATCAAATTGCAGGCATTTCATTCAGGACTGCAGAAAGAAATGTTTTCTGTGCTTCCTCCTTCCCCTTCAACTAATGTTTCAGGTATGACTCATTTAACCCTTAGAAAACTGAAGATGAACAGACTTACCTTGGTTTGCCTGTCTCTTTCACACCACCAGGGACAGCAGGACTGTTACACAGTGGCTTGCTTGAAAATTTTCTTTGAAAGCGTTAGAGTTTTAGGTCAGTAGCCCTTGAAACTTCTGTAATACAGTTAACATTCCCTGTTGTGTGTGAAGCTTTAAGAACTCATATGGCTTCTTCTGTTGGCTGGAGGATGGAGAAAGCTTCTGGAAGTCACAGAGTGCACCAGGAATCCTTCCCATTACTGAAGTGGGAGCACACAGCTGTTACCAGAAGTTAATTATTTCCGGAGTGGAAGGTTTTAGAGCAGGCATTTGCTTGCTGCTTTGGAAGGAACTTGGGAACTCTGTGATGTCTGGCAATGTAGCGATGCGATCATAAGCAGAAATACATAATTACAGGGTTTTGGTATATGTCCAAAATCCTTTTGTGAATAATGTCAGAAAGGGAGGCTTGTAATGAACATGAGGAGCAATTAAAACTTGTACTATGGAACCCACATAGTGTTAGATTTTTGTCCATGTTATATGCCAGATAATTGACAAAACAGCTACACATATGGTGTATTACCGCATCTAGTTTCTCTGATTCCACAGGAGAGAATGAGTTTCTCAAGCAATACATATCAGAATATTTTAAACAATTATTCTCACCTCCACCATACTCTGAACACTTTCTATAAAAGCAGTTTTAGTCCAAGAAGAAATTTTTCCCGTATGTGGGCCCATGTGTTAGTCTCACAGCCCATGTCGACCACTTTATCTGCACATTTTGGAAGGTAGCTACCCTTTTCTGTGCACCCTGCTGATGGGAGTCTGCAACTGGTTCTGCACTGAAAGCTGTAACTGCTAATGCACTCCAGATATCAGGAAAAGGGAGATACCGTATAACCATCCCTGAAAGTGTTCAAGGCCAGGTTGGATGGGGCTTCAAGCAACCAGATCTAGTGGAAGGTGTCCCTGCCCATGGCAGGGGGTCTGGAACTAGATGATCTTTAAAATCCCTTCCAACCCAAAGCATTCTATGATGCTTATGTTACAGAGCAGATTCCTGGCACTGGACTAGTCATCTTGGTGACTAGCAGGCATGCTATTTTTGCATACATAATAATATCAACATGCAAAACTGATAACATGGGGGTTTAAACACACTCCAAAACCTAGAAAATGAGCAGAATGAAGTGAAAGTGTAAATGGTTTTATGTATATTTAAGTAGTGTGTAGTATAAAGGAAATTGAACTGGAAAAGACTGGGAGTCCTGACGCAGTGTGGGTTGCCCTGCTGAGGGCTCGGCTTTTTTAGCTTTAGAAATGTTACAAAGCATTGGTACTGAAGCTTACCTGCAAAGGGTTAGAGCAGGGAAAGGCGCTTGAGGGAGAAGAATGGGACTCTGTGACGTGAGGCATTCTGCTGAGAGGAAGGTCAAAAACCTTTGTGAAAGCCGTGTTTTTACTCAGGGCTTCAGTCTGGCTGTTTTTTCTTTCAGAAACATTTACTGAGATTGACTATAATGCTTATTGTAGTCACGGTTAGGTCAAGAAGAAGCAGTACTGATAAACCAATTAATGAGAAAGTTCTGTATCCTGCAAGGTGGGTCTTTGTTACCAGTTTGATTTCCACAGCTTTGATCCTTATGTCTATTTATGCCCAAGCAAAATAAGCTTGGGCATAAATATGATACAATCTCTGCTCATTTTGACTTGTGGCGGCATGTAGCCCCCGTTTCACCTACTTGACACCCAGAGTTAAGTTGTGACAATGAGAGCTGCAGTTGAAGATAAGGTCCTCAACATGACCAAATACTGGCTTTGCAACCTTTAATAATTGTATTAACTTTTCATGAGTGCTTGGGTGAGTCCGTCTGCTCTGGCTATGTTTTAACTCAGTGTTTCACACATGTAAATTCCTTTCTGCAGTTCCAGCTGGAGGCACTCTTCACACCTTTGGGCATAGCGCTGGTCACTTACTTAATCAGTAAACTGAAACCATCCCCAAACACAGCTTTGCTGAATTGGTTAGTAAAAATAACATTATGCAATGTTCTTAATGATTTAACAGGTATTCAGGAGGATCAGTTTTATTTTAACTAGTTGCAAATTCTTCTTTTTGCAAACTGTTTACCTGAATGTTTTTTTAAAGTCTTATAAAGAAGGGTGGTAAGGAAATTAAACATACCACAACTGAAGTTGTAGATACTTTTGCTTTTTACTACTCTGTGTGCACTGGATTCAGTTCTGATGAAAGCTGATGGTGATTTGATTTTGTCCATGCAACAAGGTTTTTCATGAATAATACAGGAAGTAAAATGGCTGCTGGTTTGCATAATTTAGTTCTCGGTTTGATGGCAATGTTATTGTTCTGTCAACAAGTGCCTTAGTCTATTCAGTTTCATGGATTAATGCCCAACAATGGGAATTTCTCCTTTAACTTGAAGACAAGACAGTATCAGCTGAGAAGCAGAGTCCTGCTGCTTACTGAAAAACATTTATGATCCCTGGTCTTGTCTTGGGTCACAGATGTCTCAGATTTTTCTGTAATGTATTACTCATTTGCTGCACTGAGGAAAGCAGAATGGTTTCAGTTCAGTTTCAGTTCAGACTATCTTACTCGTCAATCTCAAAATGAAAAACAGACATTTTATTTCAACAAAGCAAAAGGTTAAATTCTTCTTTACAAAGTTGAAAAGGTAATTGCAAAAGAAAAGTTTCAAAGAAATCTAATGCAAGCTTGAAATATAACTGGCACTGTTATGTAAAGTAAATTTTCATATTTCTCAGCTTCTTTAGCTGAATCCCTTCTTGCCTTCAGCTCTTCTCCAAGGCGCTGTTTTATGGGGTGGAATAAGCTCTAGACTGAGTCCAGAATGGGCCCAGGTGCTCTCCCTAGTTTGCTCATACCTGAAGAATTCATTACATACTTCATGAATTTAATCTTAAAATTCATTAAGATTAAATAAACCTTCATTCATTTATTCATTTCTGCTTCTTTCTTCCTTGATAATTAATCTTCCTGAAGCATGTTGTATTAGTTCAGAGGCTTGTGGGAGTGAGGTGTTGGTTTTGGTTATTTACATCCGCCTTTGCAATGCACTCACTCTCTGCTCTGTTGATTTGCTGGGTAGGCTCATGTCCCTGTTTAAGATGTTAATTGAATGACTGCTTTATTGGATTCCTCCTTCCCCAGATTGCTCTATATCGCTGTCTTCTTCATGGCTTCTTTACAGCTTTCGTATTGTAGTGAATATTCTCTATAGCTCATTTCTTCTAATTTTTCGATGAAAGCTACAATGTGGGGCATCCCTGCTAACCATCCGAGGCATCTCTAGTGTAAAGGTGACCGACCTGTAAAGGTTTTGAACTGCCAGTTTGCCCCTGTTACCAGCTTTTGAGATCTAAGCTTTTGCCATCTGTTAATGTGCTACATTAATTAGGCTGCTTGCTGAGGAAAATTACTCAGTGGGGTAGAGCTCTGCAAGAAATTTTAATATGAAGAGAAGTTGGTGGTGAGGGTTCTGCTTCCTCTTTTCTGTGTGTGTGAAAGAGGAGATGCAGTTGACGAATTTCTAGAACATCTGTGTAACCATCAGAAGCAGATATGAAATTAGAAATGCAGAACTATTTAAACAAACTTGCCTTGGTGAATATTCTGTATGGTAGATGGGCTTATTTCCTCCCAAACCACACAGTTATGTAAGTATTACAGAAGTAAATGTATTACTGCCTGGTCTGTTAAAAGTTTCCTTTCATTGTGCTCTTAATACCCGCATTGCAGGAAAATTTGATTAATTTTTAGAATTATATAGCCTATCTGAGAAAACCCTGTTATTTCTACTTCCTGAGATAGTAATGATTAAGGAATTAGCATCTCATGTGAGATTCCCCAGCTTGAAGATTACGTATGTTTAAAATGCTCTTTTGAGGATGTTAACCAAGTATGCAGAGGTCTTTTGCTGGTTCCTCGATCAGAGATGAATTCCACACACAAAAGGTGGGTTACATTTTCTTCATTATTTTTACTTTCTTCTTTTTGTTATATGGATTTTGGACTCCATCAAATCTCAGGTGCAGGTGTTTCTACAGCAATGGAAGAAATGGACCATTGTTTTTTTTCTCCCTTCAGAAAATTTCTTGCTTTGTTCCTGACATCCCTTTTGCCCAAGGGACGGTTCCTCCAGATAGTTCCAGATCAAAGTTTATTTGATTCAAGAGGTTCTTTACCGGACTCTGAAGAACAGAGTCAGCTAGTCTTTGAAGGAAGCTGGGACAATTTCCTTGTCTTTGTTCTTCTTGTGAGTGATATTGTACTTTGACAAACCCTCCCAGCTTAATTTCTATTCTGTACTCAGATACCCTAGCACAACTTTCTGAAGACAGAATTTGACCTCTCAACTGGATTCTCCTGAGGTATAAATTTACACTTGACTGTTTTATTCTTTTCTTGCTTTTGATGATATTAATTACACATATTTTTGCTTTACTTATTTGAAAGAAAACTCGATTAAGCTTGGTTTGAGCTTAAACTTGATTAAGACTTGGAGGGGAAGGGATGAGTTTTGATACCAGGCAATCAAATTATTGGGGACTAACACATGTTAGAACTGAAAAAAATAGGCTTTTGGTGTTTATTTAACAAAAAATTACAGAGGGGCGGAATTTTAAAACTATTTAAGGCTATTGATAGACATGACCATATATTAATTCTACTGGACAATTTTCCATATCCACAAAATCTTTCCCTCGCTGGACTTTTTGATCCTTAGAAATAGACTCATTGTCCCTCACTATTTCTAGAGAGGTTCTTTGTCAAGTTGCAGCTGTGGGGTAATTTGGGAAATACAGAAAATTTCCTAAGACACCTAAGGAAATTCTGGAGTCTTTGGAAGTGTCAAGTGTTTTCTTTCAAATTTTGGATACCAGTGCTTCATATGTAGTGTCTGGTTATGCTGTCATTTTCCTGTTAGTATGCTTTTGGACAGACCAGCATTACAATATTCATGAGACAGTATAATTCCTCCTCAGGCTTCTTGGCTTACTGGAAAAATGGACCCCTATGTCTTTGTGCTACAGCAAAGACAAACCTGATCATCTTATCTGATCGGCTGACCCTGAGGGGTGCATGGCTGTGTCCTGGGTCTTTGGGGTGTAAAGAGGCATATCCTTTGGCTCTTCTGAGTGAAGAGGTTGCTTTTGCACTGGTTCCTGTGGGGGCCCATGGGGCTTTTGGAGTTCTGTCCCCAAATGTGTGCGGACATGATATGTAGAGAAAGAGCAAATGGGAGGCTTGATGTGTTCTCCTTTACTCCTAAATGCATTAATGTCTGTTTGTACCAGTTTTGTATTTTTCAAGATTGCTGAGAAATTTTTATTAACATGTCTGTTGTTTTTTAACATACCACGGATTATATTCCTCCCATTATAAAGGAATTAATTTCTACTTAACTGAGAAAATAAATAATATGAATTAAAGAATGGAGGTGAGGAGGATTGATAAGAACTTAAAACAAGAGTATGTAAAAATAAAAATCTTATTACATAAAATTTATATTTTATTTTAACAATAAAAAGCTAATTCAAATGTTCAACAATTTCAGCAAATTCCATGTGTTTTCTTTTCATAGGGCTGGACTCATCACTGAGACATATTGAACAGAAAACAAAGATATGCTTCTGTGTTTCTGTAAAAAAACAAGATAAACCTGGAAAGCGTAATGAGATCCCTTGCAAATATCTATGTCTTTGCTTGTGTCTTTACATTCACGCTATGGAATAATATCCACCCAACTGTGGAAAATGAATTTATTGCAAATTATTCAAGCAGTTTGCTAACTAATGTTCCAAAAAACATTCCAGTCCATACTCATGTATTAGATTTATCACATAATAGGATCTCTGGCCTTAGTATCTCAGAATTTATTTATCTTTCTGACCTGCAAGTATTAAATCTTTCTCATAATCTAATTACAGGGTTTGACTTTAGTGTCTTTATTTTTAATGAAGATTTAGAATACTTAGATTTATCTCATAATAATATTTTCAAAGTTTACTGTCAAACTCTTGCATATCTTAGACATTTAGATCTTTCTTTCAATAAGTTCAGTGCCCTGCCCATCTGTCAGGAATTTGGGGATATGTTTCATTTGAAGTACCTAGGATTAAGTGCGATGATGATACGAAGGACAGACTTCAGGTATATCATACATTTGCAGCTCCACACTGTCTTCCTAACCTTAGAAGACTTTTCTCTGTATGAGCCTCAGAGTCTGACAACCTTGAGTACAAGTAACCTCCACATTGTTTTTGCAGCAAACCAAAACTTCAGTTTTTCCCTCTTGTATGATGGAATGAGCACTTCAGAAAACTTAAAAATAGTTAACTTAAGATATACCTTGAGCTACAAATATTTTCCCTCTCCTTCTTTAATGCTTCTGAAGAAAATCAAGACAAGAGCTCTGATGCTTGACACTGTGGACTTACAATGGAATATCATTTTGCAAATTTTCCTGCTTATTTGGTATTCACCTGTGGAGCATTTGACTGTGAGAAATTTGACTTTTCGGGGACCACTGAGGATGCTGAATGAATATGAATTTCTACCCTTATTACGCTCTCTGGAACAATTAATCTCTTTGGATGGCTCCATGAAAGCGCTAACTTTGGAGCACGTTCGTAATAAGGTTTATTATTTCAACCAGGAGATTCTATACAGACAGTTTTCGGAGATGAATATTGCCAGCTTGACAATATATGATGCATATATGCCACACATGCTTTGCCCCAATAGAACAAGCCCATTTCAGTATTTAAATTTTTCTCATAATGCCCTGACGGATGAATTGTTCCAGAATTGTGGCACTCTGACAGATCTGAAACTACTTATTTTGCAGAGGAATAAATTTGAGAGCCTTCCCAAGGTAAGC
>NW_010535566.1:0-53990 GCF_000687285.1 Phaethon lepturus
CGGCGGGCCTGAGGTGGTTGCCCTCCCCTTGCGAAAGCCTCCAGTTTTAGTGCCTTTTGCAAGCGGTAGAAGAAGATGCCGGGACTGTGAATTGCAGGTACAGGGCATCCCTTTGTCTAGCTGTTTAAAATTAAGTGGGTCTGCAGATGGCTTTGGGTGCCAGCTAAAGTTCTTCCTTATCGTTATTTGCATCTGTATAACCTGTTAATTGCGTGATCCGGAGTGGAGCGGCCCCTGAGGGTAACACTTGCTTAATTTACTGTGAAGAAGCCTCTGGTAGGTCACATGCTGATGTCTGGTTTGCGCACGTCCAAGAGCGCCTTAGAACCTGCAGTGGGAACCGGCCGGGGCTGGGTGGCCCAAAGGCCCTCGGTGCGGTACTGCCCGCTTAAACGTGCGCCTCCCCGCCGCGGAGGGCGGCTCCTGGGAGAGCCAAGGCCTGGGGCCAGCCGGGAAGGCTTCTTTTTGGTTTTGTGTTTTAAAATGCAGCAAGGTAGCTATTTCCTTTTCTCGTTCTTGCAGAGTGCTATCCTCTTGGGTGACTAGAAAAAAGAGCAGGTATCTTGGAAGTAAAACTTGCCAGCCAACGAAGTGGAAGCGTTAGAAATAGAGCTTAATAAGTCGGCTTTGATTAAATGGTAAATTTGGAAGATGTAGTTGGAAAAGAAAGTTCGTAATACCAAATGTCTTTAAATTGCTTTAGGAATTTTCTAATTCTCAGATATGTCTTCCTGTCATAGTTCAGCTGAATAAAAACATATATATAACTTTATTAGTTAGCTGCATCAGAGAGGTGACATTAACTGTAATATTGTTAGTAATTGTTTTTTTTTTTTTTTTACACAGATGTAGCAATATATTGTTAGTAATTATTACAGCTGCTCTCTGTAAGTGTTCTCTGGGTTGCTTTTTTTCACTCTTGGATGGAAGGAAGCACTGACTCCTGTTTTACAGGCTGGTGAAATACAGGTTCTTGTGCAGTTTGACTATTTTCACAGGGAATTTACAGGGGACTGAACTGGTGTAGGGTTTTATCACTCATCTGTTGATATTGAAAGGCTCATTTGAACCCTATGTAGTATGCAGCCAGCACTTCCAATGTGGTCAGAAATCTTAGTCATTCAATGCGCTAGTGAGTTATGAAACTGATTGTGAACTTGAAGTACAGGACATCTTGCAGGGTCTTAAAAGTTATTTCAGAAGCCTCAAAATAATTTCCAAGTTTTCTTGGTTGATAGGTGTAAAATTGATAAAGCATGAATTGAGACTGTTGTAGAAATTTTAGTAATGTTAAGAAAGGATCATAGCAGTCTTTTGCAGGCAGGCTGAGATTTAGTGTCTGTGAGTAGCATCAGCATAAGAATCTTAAATGCACTGTGTTTTCCTTTTTTTTTTTTTTTTTTTTTTTTTAAGGATGCTCCCTGGTATATGTCAGGAATGCAGGTGACAAACTTCTTCCTTTTGGAAAAAAAGATTTCAACTTCTCCATAATAAGGAGAATGGAGCCTGAATGTAAAAATGAAATAGCAGTGCAGGAAGCCAAGTGAAGTCATGTGTGCAGAGTATTTTTTTTTTTTTTTAAACTAACTTTATCTGTGAACTCCCAGCCCTGAAGCCTATTTGAAATAAGATAGGAAGCTTCAGTCTTGTCACAAATGCAGCTACAACTTGTCCTGGGGAAGCCTTCGTAATGGGGTCAGGTAAAGTTCAATGAACTACCAAACCAGCACTATTTCAGAAATGCTAAGGTGCTCTTTCCACTGATCTCTCCACTCTCTCTGGCTGTTATTAAACTGGTAGTTTTTACAACATCAATAAAGAACTTTCCTACCCAATTGCCCCAGACAAAGGCCTGAAAGCTAGGTTTAAACTATGAAAACTTTGTGTTAGGTTCATTTAGATTGTTTTGCTGTGTCAAATACTCACTTGAGTTCAAAAGTTCAGATGAACCATGAACTTTGTCATTTCACAGCAGGCAGTTCTACAAATATAATCCGAAAGTGAAAAAACATGCGATATTTAAGGTGCATTTGTTGTTCTGTGTGGAATATACTTGGAGTAATGCATTTGCAAAGTTCTGCTTGACTTAAAGAAGCTTTTAACTATTTAAAAGATGGAAAAAAACGAAACACAATTAAGCCAAATAATTCCTTGATCCCTGACCTTTTAGGCTTTCAAACCAACACATATTCAGTGACTAATCATTACTGCACAAACTAAACCCAGCTAATCTTCTTAATAAATTGTGAAGTCTTGTATGTCTCATGGTTTCAGTGATGGCTTTCCTCCCTGTCTGGAACATTGCAGAATATCAAAACAAATGGGTCATGGCTTTATGTATTTGTTTAAAGTTTGAATCTATGTAATCTCATGATATAGTCTTAAGTTGAGCAGGTTTTACAAGCATATGTGAAGTATAAGACTGCTGGGAGTGAAAAATCAGTCAATGCAATTTTCACCTACTTGTTAGATAATAAAAATATATGGGTGACAACAGTTTGTGCAAAACTATTTTTTTTAAATGTGGAAACTTACCAGAAACTGAAAAGCCTATAATAAATTCATCTTCTTTTCCATGAAAAGGAATTCCTTATGCCTACTCTCTCCTTCCTCCTAGTAAGTCTGGAGACTCAATCTGTCAGGAAGAAGCAGCATTTATTTTTCAGGCTTAAATTTAGAATCGGAAACAACAACTGATTTAAGGCTGTTGTCCCTGACTGTCCATAAATTGTAATTCAGGGCTCCTCAGAATTGCTACATCTGTGTAAAAAAAAAAAACAACAACAAAAAAAAAACCCCCAAAAAAACCCAACATGACATTATCTGAAATGTACTTTTTAGTATCACATATATTTTATGATTTTTACATTAGAAAAAGTTTGAATTTTTGAACTTTTTTTATACTGTGTAAGAGCTGGGACCTTGTTTTGGGGGGCTTATCATATAATTACAACACTCTTGGAACTTGTCATTTAAGGAAAACATAAAATAATAAGATTTTTGTAAAAATTACTATATTGGGTCTCTGTATGAGGCATGTGCTCTTTGCAGAAGGAGTAATTTAATTGTTTGAAATAATCCATTGCTATTCTTGCATTAATCAGCAAGGAACAGATATAAACATTGGGAAAAAATTAGCAATTGTGTTCTTTGTGAACAACAGAGGAGAATGAGGAAACATCAAATTTGGTGGACATCTGCAACAGTTCAAAGTCTGTGCTGCTAAGCCCATAGTTGTAGCTGAGGTTGTGATTGAGCTTGTGATATTAGTTGTGATAGGATAGTGATCCTAAGAACAATCTCCTCCCTCTTTCTGAAGGCTTGCGTCTGCTAAAGAATACGCATTGTAAGAAATAGTGCGTTGCATGTCTTGTCTGATAGTTACAAATGTTCATTATCTTGGGCAGTTCTGCTGCAGTATCTTAACCAAGTGCACCTATGCCAGGAGTTTGTGATACTTAACTCGTGGTCTGCTGCAGCAAGCAGGAGCTTTCTTCCTGCTTTTAGGCTTTTGTGGGAAGAAGCCGGGGAAGTAAAAGTAGAATTTTCAGAATACAAGCAGTGCATTTCAATGGCAATAGCTTCCTACTGGTGCTGGCAGGAAGTATTATATACCACATCAGTGATCTGCTGCATGAGCTACAGACCTTCTCTGAAGGTTAGGTTATAACCTAATTTATGCATACGCATGTAAGTCTTTCCTTAGTCCCTTTTATGGGGGGTAAAAATGACAGAGCGGTACAACAAGCTTTCAGAATTCTAGGTCTAGGTGAGGAAGACTGCCTTCTTGAGACCTCTCCTGCCCTCTCTTCCAGCAGTTCTGGAGATGGGTTGGTGGTAGGAGAGTCACGGGAGATGTAAGCCATAGGCTGAATCATCACTTAGACTCTGGGCAGTTTTCCATAACATCGTCAGCAAGTGACCTTAGACACTGTGATGCAGCCTAGCATCACAGAAGGCAAAGAGACGGCTTTAAGCCAATTGAGCATTCTGTCCCTTTTCCGAGAGCTCTGTGTGAATCCATGTACATATGTGTACAATGTTCCTAAAGTGCTGTATAACCTGTGAGCTGAAGAGAATTTCAGGCGTGGTGGTGGTGGTTGTTTGGTTTGTTTGTTTGTTTTTGCAAGGTATAGTTTAGACTAGAGTCCTGTGTAAATTTCTAACTGACGATAGAGTTAACTAATGCTGAGGTGGTCCTTCATTGCTTTCAGTTGTTGAGAATGGTACAGCAGATGAAGAGCTAGGAAGGATAGGTTATTTTTCTCCTATTCTGAACATGGCCAGTGGCTTTAAACATAATTTTCTTCTTCCTTTTGGGTACATGAGTTTAACTGAAGAATATTCTACTGAAACTGGGCTGCAGCACTAAAAATGTTCATGCAATACAGTACTTTTCATTTTATTGTCTGTTTTAATCAGCTTTAGTGAGACAATAGAAGAACAGTATTTCTCTTCTTCTAGATACCTCTTACATAAATAGATGTTCAGTGTCTAATTCATTGTGGCAGGTCCTAACAGGTGAAAAACTGGTGAATAGGTCTCCTGTTTTTGTCATGAGTTTCCCTAAATATATAGTAGTTACTATACCGTGCATTTAATGTATTTTAGAGTTATAATGAGAAAATCAAAACATTAATAAAAAACCACGTGTGATTCACTTTTTTGTTAGATGTTTCTTCCTATAGATCATCTCAGTTCTGTGTAGGTACAAATAGCAAAAAATGATAGGCACCAAGATTCATTACTGAAACTATGTATAAAAGGTCAAACGCATCTAGTACCAATTCATAAATTAGGCTGTATTAATCTCTCATATTGTTTTGACTGAAATGGAGTAATATTGGTGATTAAATATAATCCATTTATCCATTCAGGCTGCTGTTAACTGGAGTGATCAGATTATTCAGTAAATGGAAGTAACTCTAGGATGGGAGAAAGACAGGCATAGGTATTGTATCGCTTGTGAAAGCTTGAATTAATAGCTTTTCTGATTACTTATTATATTTTGTTGTTTGTTATAACAAATATGAAAAATGTGCTACATGTGTTATTGATTTTAATTGCATAAATACTTTTATTTCTGTTACTTATGTTGATGTACTGACAGTGTGTCAGCATAGAAAGAAAGCACACTGCCTGCTGCAAGAATGCTGAATTTGTGATTTTGTTGATTTAAGCACCTAAAATGGTGTCAGTTTTTCTCAAGCTTCTTGAGACTTCAAATGCTGACTTGAAAACCTGAAACAAAAAGTTGATTTCTGGTATTAACCTCTTACTGGTCAATTTGCACATATTTGGAGAAGAGAATTTTCAGTGGTATCTTGACCTTTTGGCTCTGCTTGCAAGGTAAGTAAGATTGAAAAATCATTAAGGTGGCTCCAGAAACATTCTGTTTAGACTTGACACAAAAACATTTAAAATATTTTTGGATGACAACAGTGGAAATTTTGTACATTTTTTCCAAAGTGCTTGAATCATTACTAATTCAGTGTTTCCTGATCTTATCCATGCAATTCAGTACAGGCTTTGAACTTTTTCAAATGGTGTCCTTTTAAGAGTAAATATTACGGTGTTACATTTTTCCTTCATAAATGTGTCATTACTTTGGTTAATTGCTAAGTTCACCACTCTTCTGGGGGCTGACATGGAGTTCAAACTGAAGTCACTTAAAATAAGGTATGAACGACAGAAAAGCTGAGAATGGCCCTGCAACCAGAGAGAAGGGGCTTGTACACTAGTGCACGTGTTTACTGTGTTAACAAAAAGCACAGCAAAAGGTGTAAGAACCTGATCCTCTGACTGCTCAGAAGTCTGAAAATAATTTAGTAGTATTGGTACATTCCCAGAAGAGAACAGGGAAGTTGTAAATTGCAGTCCCAACTCTAAGTTAGTATGGTCAAGCCTTGCACTAGTTTGGGCAAAAAGATGATAGCTGCAGTAGTTTCAGTTTTGCCATTGGTCCACAGGAGCAGTGAAATGTTTCTTCTAGTGACTCACCTAAGTGTTTGTGTCCTTAACTGGCTTAACAGGAATGTTTAAAAAACATAGTAGCTTACTTGTAAATGGCAAAGAAACAGATGATGAAAAGAATGGAAAGAGAATAAATGAGAATGTGCAGTTCTAATAATTCCAATAAGACGTTTGTCTTGGGTTTTGTCTGCATTGCGATTCTCTTTGACATTCTGCTAAGGATACTGTCAAGAGGGAGCTTTGCTTTGAGCTTACAGAACAATTCCCATTTTCCTTTCAAAGGAGAGTCACTGACAGTGAGTTAACCATAAATTAACATCATTCCATGTTTTGTATGCTCCTCATCAGATCAGGTACCTGGCCAAGTTCTGGTTAGCAGGGCTAATTCTTTGTGTTGTTTGCTGACTGCAAGCGTGTAGGTTGCCTAGGCCTTCAGCACTGCCTCTTTCAGCCTTCAGCCAGTTGATCAGCTGCTGCCCTCTTTTTTGCTATTCTTCTTTAAATTGCTTTTACTGTAACTGTTAAAAGCATTCTTTTTTTTTTAATTTTAACTTCAATTTTCTCCTGGCTAGATGAAAGCGAGGAACTGTCAGTACCGACTTCACAGCCCATAAAAGACTCTGTGCTATTGATAGTTTTCACTACTGTATTTTGGAAGTTGTACTGTTGTAGGAAGCTGCCAGGGTGCATTTCTGTACCCTGTGGAGCTGTCCGAGGCCACAGAGTGAAGTGGCACTCTTCGCTGGTTTGTATGTCTCCACCTTGGTATGCTGTAACTGCTGCTGGCTTGTCCTGTGCACTAGGAAGTTATCCCACCCCAGTAAAAACTCTACAGGTTTAACTAATTCACTGTAATGACAATGCTGGTGCATTGCCAGGGCATCCACTGCTGCAGGTTCCACCTATTGCGAGTTCTTTAAAATGAAGTACTGCATGTGTTTGCTTTTTAATGTTTTGAATAAGCTTTACCGATCTCCACAGGAGCTGCTGCTTTGGTCAGTTATATTTATGGACTTCCTGATGGCATGTTTCCAACTTTAACTGGATAGTGCTGTTCGTACAACACTTTCATAATTTGTTTTGTCTCTGTAAACTCAGTCCAAGGAAATCAATTTCTTCCTTTAAACAGTTCACTGTGCAATCTATAGATGGCTGCCGCTCAGACTCTAGTTCTTTCACTTAGTTCACAATTCTGTACTGTCACTGACTGTTTTACTTAAGGTACAAAAATGTCAGATGTCCTTTTTGTTTTCTCTAAAATTGTGAAGTCTCAACTGGTAAATCTGAAAGTTTGTGGACATGCTGGATATCAGTATCTATTCCAGGTTCAAATGATGCTGTACTTGTTTCTTTTGCAGTTTGGATTCTGTGCGCTTCCAGAAGGTATTAATTCTTTCAAACTCATCTGTTTTACTAGCAGTCTCATCTATTCACCTTCATATGAGCCTCATGCAAATACCAGTAAGGAATGACACTGCTACTTCTGCTGTTCTGTTAGTATAGGAATTTTTTTTCAAAAACACTGCATTTTAATGGAATAGCTTTCTGTCACAAAAACATGCATAAAGCACAGCTGAGGAGAGGCAGAACAGAGGAAATGTTGTCTTGATTCTACCTTTACTTTGGGAGCTACTTAGCTTCTCACACAGACATGTTTGGAGCAATCTTGCTTGAATGCTGGTGGGCTAGTGTGTGGTCCGGGGCTCAAGACTCATCTTTTATAGAACTTTCCATCTCAGGCTTCCCTAACTATGTCTTTATGGCAGCAGAGTAGCACAAAGAGATCCATGATCTTTTTTGGATGAATAGCATTTGGATCTGCTGGAAAACATGCAAGTCTAAGACCTGGCTGCACTCTTTCCTAGGGAATATCTCATCTCCTTGTACTGGTGCTTCTGTGATGTGAGGGTTTTAGCAGAATTGTAGAATATTATGATTCTTCAGATGGTCCAATATTTAGAGCAGTGCAGTATTACTGGAGTTAGGATTGGCCTATTTAGTGAAAAGAGTGGGTTCCTGGGCAGGATGGAAATGCAGGGAAACAGGGATGACTGCTTAGAGAAGTGCAAGAGAGGAGAAGGAAAACGTAAAATCAAGAGCTGATGGCCTGAGAGGATGGATTCATCATATCTGTCAGTGGCACTTTCAAGTAACAGTCTACCTTTTAGATGTTCTTGCATTTGTGATCTCTGTTCTAAAAAATCTCCACTTGCATTCTTTCATCTTACAGCTGGAATATTGAATAAGTGACCTTTTCTGACTCAGACACATTGTTGTCTCTGACCTCCTCAAATCATGGTTTCACCTTTGCTGCTGCCAGATGCCTGACTACATTCCGTCTCTCATTTCTGTGCACCTCAAAAACTGTCCATTCCTAGCTGAGTCTTTCGTGTTGGTCTGTCACAGAGCTGCTTTTCTCACCACTTACCTCTCAGATCATTATAATTGACAGGCATTTACATTTTATTCCACTTTAGAAAAGCAGCTTCCATATGGAAAACACATTTTATTTGATGTTTGATTTATCCAGAAGCTGATCTTAGTCATAATAACTGTTTCTCATTCAGGGTTGCTGCTTTTCTTTCTGTATTTTCCAGCTGGACTGTTTGAGGCATAGGAGGTCAAGTGACTTGTCCCAGACTATGAGTCAGTGCTGTGAGTTTGGACTACGACCCAGTATCCTAAAGGCTCCCAATCTTCTCCTCTGACCATCACTAGACCATGCAGCATCTCTGAAAGGCTTGGCTCTATGGAAAAATACAAATTAGGAACACTGAGTTTGAATCTTTGATTCCCAGAATGTAGTTATTGAGCCTTGTTCAGATTACAATGAAAACATGTTTTTTTAAGTAGATAAACCATGTAGCAGCTTTTTGGGTTTTGGCTTTGTCTCTTTTGCTGCCCAGCTAAGTAGTGGCAAAATGTTTTTTATCAGCAACTAATACAGGAAGCAAAACATAAAGGGGAAGAAATCTAGAAATGTTTGGCCTAACTGTGGCCATGATTTAACACATATTTTGGACAGACTGACTCCTTTTGTAGCTGCATGCAATTGCAGTTGGGTGCCTCTTCCATTTAATTTGAGCATACTGCTGTTTAGAATTTGAGGGTCAAATCCTCCTCTTTTTCTGTAATACTGAGTTTTCTCAAGGGTGTCTTCTGGAACGCTTAGACTTCAGAGTTCTTAGTTAAGACATTTTGGTTTCAGAGCAGCTCCACAGGGTGTTGAGGGCACTTCCCCATTTTATAAAGTGTAAAAAAAGTGCGGGGAACTTGTGGCAAGAGTTTCTGCTAAGTTTGGGAGTCCAGTCTGACATGTTCAGACCTGATTTATCACAGAAGAGAAATTATGTTGCTTATGCTTTAAAGGATTGTGGCTGCTGTTGGCTGGTTGTTTTTAAGAAAACTGAGTACAAAAATTACTTGTTTGTGAGCAACATCAATGTATTTCCACAAGATGCAATTTCATAGAGTTGATCCCACAGAGACTTGTCACAGGTTTTGGACTGACAGCACCCATAGCTTGTTGTCTACTCAGTGAAGAAGTAATTAGTCTGCAGACATGAACTCTTTTGCTGAGGTCTGATCAGACCTTTTTCTGTTTTCTTTCCCCATCCACTGGCTCCTCATCCTAGTCGCCAAGCTGATTTTATAGAAGTGTGAAGTAATGGTCTCCCCATCAAAGTCTTGAGTCCTTGTTCTTAAGCATTATAGTGCGAGGCATTATCATCTCCATCTATTGATGGGGCGCAGTTAATCTCATTTCAGGTAACAGGGGTACAGTTGCACTGAAGCTCTCCAGAAGACTCTGTCAGGGCAGATAAGAGGAATGGCAATATTCAGATTGATCGTTTGGAAAGTTGCAGGTTGTAGGCAGTTGAAGAGAGACTTTTATAATGCAAAGTGTTGGATAACCTTAGCTTATGCTGAATCAGATATGAATAGAAGAAATGGCATGTTGGTTTGCCAAGAGCCACTGCCACATTATCAATATGGCCATCAGGCTGAGTTCTGAAGAAAACAAAACTTCACTCATAGACTGCACTAATTTTGCTAGGTACCTGTGCTCTGACTTGGTATTTCCTATTTTGAATAACATACAGGCCCCTGGCTGATGGCTCCTTCTTTGTCACCTCATATGTGACTAGGGCTAAATTAACTTTTAATCCTAAAATACTCATTAATATCTCATCAGTGCTTTGACATGTGTATCTGTATTAATATAAACCAATGATAACAGCACTCCTGATGATGCATTATGTAGTCCTTTGCCGGATATTTGAAATACAGAAGCTCATCTAGTTTTGAAAGTACCTAAGTGTGCTGATATCACACTCCTTTTGGTCAGCCAAGCAGATTACTGGAGATGACTGGTTCCTATGTCAAATGTTTTTGATGAACTTCAGAATTTATAACACAGTACTGATGTTCATTTCGTTTTAGATTCTCTCTCCTAGGTAAACATAGTTGTAGCAGACCCTTCCACCACACATGCAAATTAACCAGCTTGCTAGGTTTTAATTTAAATTTGAATTTAAAATTTGAATAGTTTTGTAAGCCTCTATACAGGGGGAAATACAGATGGCACTCTCAGTGGTGCTTCTCTGAAAAAACTGAGTAAAGAGGTTTAGGTCCAGTGTAATTTAAGGTTGCATTGAAAAAATGGGCACAGATGAAATGGCATCCGCATGCCATAAGATTCCAAGGGAAATATTTCAAGGTTAGCAATTCTTATAAGATGTCTGCTCTTTGAAATTCAATCCTCATGGAAATTCATATTCTCATGAAAATTTCAACCAACTCCTAACAGACTAGAACTGTAGCAAATCTGTCTGGTTTTGATTTTAACTGGAGTCAAAGCTGTTTGGTTCAGTATCGGACAACTTCAAGGAGACTGACTCGCATAGCTGAAGTTAATTTTTTGCTGAAACGTTAGGTGAATCAAGGCATTACAGTTGAGGTTCGGATTATAAGACCTCTCTTACAGACTTCACAGAATCACGTGCTCATGTAACTTTTTAAACTCACTTTATCACGTTATACTGATAGACACAGAGTGAGGAAGTGTTGCATATTGTGGAGGTTGCAGGAGGAGGGAGAGGGTGTTGGTTCAGTTTGTTTTGTTTCAGCTTTGAATTTGAACTCTGGAGGTAGGATTTTCAAAAGGATATCTGTCCTGGATATTTTTGAGACATAGGCACTTGTGAAATGGAGAACATCTGGTTGAACATTGTTAACCTCCATTTGGAGAATGCCAGTTAGTTATTACTCAGACTTTATGGTGAAAAGAAAATATTTTGTTTTGCAACATTGTCTGTTGTTTTTCTGCTTTTGACATTTTTCTGAGATAGTGGAACAGGAACAGTATGCATTTTGTAAATATAATTGTGTTATGTAAGCAATGGATTTTTTTTTTTTTTTAAGTGCTGCAACTGTGAAATGGTTAGTTTTAGTGCTAGCTTAGTCTGGAAAGATGAGCTAGCCTAAATACCAAATTATGGTTCTGCTTACTTTATTGTAGGGCTACAGTATGCAAACTTGCAGTGTAAACTGTTGCATTCAAATGAGAGAAAATGAGGACTAGGGAGGCTTGCCTGGTTTTTCACCTGCTGCAATAAACTTCTGACTTCACAGAATTTGTATAAAGCCTAGAAAAGCATTGAAGTTTAACAGCTACCGGTCTTTCATCAAATCATTTGTAACAACCAGTGCTTGGAATACCAGTTGCTCCCTTGGGTTTCATATGCGCAACACAAGAATGTAGTTTTACTTACACTCTCTCCCATTTTGTGTTCACTCCTATTTAATAAAAATTACCAAACACTTTGTAAGGTCTACTTTGCAATGTACTTTGCCAGCCTCTCATAACTGTAGCCAGTAAGGAGAATGGAAATGTTTACTTTTTTCTTTCTGTTCATTTTTTTTCCTGCTTGGAACAGCCCTTTCTACTGCCAATAGCACTTGACATTGACATTTCTTCTTTCTTTCATAGTACTTTACAAAGTGGGCAAATGATCATTTTGCTTATGACACAGAAATTAAGTTAAAGTACGTTTCAGCAGAAATCCCCATTAAATGCTGCTCTTAACTTTTGAATTTCCACTGTCCTATCTTTTTGTTCTAGAAAATCTGCTCTTGAGGTTTGTTGCTGAATGTAGGAACAGGTAGTTTGCATCAAATGCTCTGCCTGATTATTGCAAGAGTTTATTAGTGTGTGAAAAAGACAGGAAAAGCCCTAATCCTCACTTTCTTTATTAGCAGGTTTATTTTTTACTGCAGTCGTCACTGAGCTTTTTCTGTAAGGAAAATCCTTTGGAGAGGATTTAAGTAAAAGCAAACAGCTTCCACAAATTTTCCTACTTAGAATAACTGGAAAGTTAAATTCAGCAAGTGCTGGTGGTGTTTTGCTTGTGGGAAGGGGAAGATACCTATATGTATAAGATCTCCTCTGAAGTGGGGAAAAAATCTGTGGGAAATCTGTTTTATCTTTATCGAATTTTCTTTTTAATCAGTTATGACATGGTGCACCAAGAATGGCTATTTCCCTCTCTCTCCCCGCCCCCGCAATGAATTCTTCAACAAGTAGCAAATTATTTAAGATAAATGCCTACTGCTGTAGACAGCTGCCAGAATAGAAGTGAAAATAAACTGGTGAAAGGAAACTGCCCAGTTCATGGAAAGGGCAGCAACGATATAGTGCAGCACGTCCATGACACTTCTGGATACACATGCTGAAAGACTTACCCTGGCTGGCCTGCTACAAATCTCCCAGTAATTCATTAAGGGGAAACGCTCCTTGCAACATTTCACTCCTATTTTAACACCCTTTGTCTTTACCTTCCATACTCAGTGGGTTCATTCCTATGTCAAGTGAGCCTCAGTGAAACCAGTTTTTCATTCCTGATAGAGCATACTGTTTTGCTCGAGTAAAAAGATTAGATGGATGCTTTTACTGTAAGTATTTTAACAGTCTACGGTATTTTTTCAAGATTTGGGGTCAAAAGAAGGATATGATCATTGTGATCCAGTAAATAATGTAGAATAAAGTAGCGTGACTAGTGACTGAAACAGGGGTGAATGTTGTCATGTTTTGCTGTAACTTTGAGAAAGTGCCTTGAAGAACTAGTCATCCTCTAAATATAATGCAGTTAGCCATATATTAAAATGGAAACATAAAAACATATCCTGGTTGTTCTAATCTGCTTCAAATCTTTGAAATTACAAAATTAATTTATTTTCATTATCACAGGGGCCAATTTGCTATAATAGTCTAGGGAGGAATCCCATTAACTTCACTCTGAATTTTTCTGAATGCTGGCCATGGGATTTGACCTGTTTAAACAAAGAAGCTTGCCATTTATTTCAGCTAGTATTTAGTTACATCAAGTGTCTCTATTCCTCCTTATGTAACTTAACAACCCTAAAGAAAGTTGTAGCTGAGTCCTGGTTTAGTAATTTTGTATTTTTAAAACAGATCAGAGGAATGGGACAATACTTGAATTTACACAATAGTTACTGAAATATGTTGGCAGAAAGCTGAGTTTGGATAACCTGAGTGTATCCACAGAAGTAAAACTGTCATCTTTTGCTTGTAGTTTATAGTTTTATGAGATTAGGCAGGTTGGGAGGGCAAACTATGGCAATACCAGTAGTTCTGGTATAGTTTGTTTGTTTGTTTTAAACTGTAATATCTGCAAAATGGCTGTCCAGTTGCTGCTAGATCTAGAGCTGATTTGATTTTCTGAACAGCAGTGCAAATCCTTAAGCATAGTTTGTGGAGAATGATTCTATCAAGTGTGCAATTCAAGCAGCAGTCTGTTTTACATTAGTGTGTCTCTGGCTACAGATTCCAGTTTTTTAAAGTCATGTTGTTATTTCCTAGTCTATAAAATGGCTCATCATTGATGGCATTCTGTGGGGCCTTTGGATTTCATTCGTAAACCTTTACAGTCTGATGGGATTTCCATAGTCGAGACACATTCCATTGTGCATGTGTACACATATGTGCACATGCTGCAGTCTTACCTGTGTAAAGGAAACTCCTCTTTAGTGGAGGCATATAAATGAAACATCCATCTGCCTGAAAAATGTTTATAGTGGACCAAGAGTGGGCTGCATGTTCACATTGGTCCAGTAAGAAAGCCACCCTCTATAATACTTTGAAGTTTTGTTGCCTGTGTCTTGCTTGTTTATTTGCTTGTTTTTAATAGTACTAATCAGTGTGACTGAAGGTACCAGAACCTAGGCTGCTGTAACTCCTGTTAACTCTCCTGTGGATTTCAACTTGGAAATTCAGTGAGCTGCTGTTTCCTTGGTTTAACACAAATTGGATTTCCTTGTTGTAACCAGGATGGAAACATCCAATGTTATAAAGCAAAGAAAGCAAACCCTGTGCACAATAGTTATTTTTTCATTCATGGCATTAAGTTTGAGACTTCAACACCTGTTTCTTTAAGTTTCCACCTTTGTGAGTAAAACATTCTCATGTTTGCATGTGGGTGTATATTTGCTGTTCATTTCTTAAAAATGAATCTGAGGAATCTGTAATTGGCATGATATGGAAGTGCCATGCTTGACACTCTTTTTATGCACGCAGAACATTATTAAGGTTTCCTTTTCATGCTTACATTTTAGCATTGCTATTTTTCCTTCATGATTGTATTTGGTGTCTAAATATTGTTTGATGTGCTATGGTTAGTTTAAAAACTATCCCTTCTTTGTCAGACACGTGCATCTCCTGCTCAATATCTTATCACATGCTTTGTGCTTTGAGAGCAGAATACAGTGACGCTCTCTGAAATCCGGCATCAGAGTTCACAGTATAGTGTCCCTTTGCACCATTTGAAACCTGAAATTTCTCTTGTGTTTTATTCCAGTTATTTGTAATAGCCTTCTGTCACTTTACTTCATATTGCTACCCCACCAACAGTATTCCCCTTCTTTGGTCAGCTTGCATTCTGTTTTCTTCAGGCTTACTTGCTTTGTCCCCTTGCATAGTTCTTTATCCCTGATTATAAATTGCATCCTCAAAATAACAGAAATCTACCTCAGCACTATTTTAGCAAAAACAGACCTCCAGAGGAATGCTATGCTGACGTACTACTAATAGGAAAAGCAAATGGTAATGAAAGTAGAAGAACTAAAGACAGTAGTAAGCTTAGTAGCTAAAGAGAATACAAGAATGAGTGATGAGCCTTAATCCTGTTTTGGGTTAATATGGTGGATATAGTTTTAGCTAATGACTTGCTATTACAAACATCTGAATGAAACAAAATGATGCCACCTAGTAAAGCAGTAGATTCACTGTTTTTTATAAGTCTAAAATCAGTTCTGTTAAATAGTGAACCATGATTAGTAACTACTTGCAGAGGTATTTTTCTTTGTCAGATGAGCTGCATTAGCAGGAATCATTACAAGCACATGAAGATTTAACCTAGCTCAAAAATGCAGACTGATTCAGGGTGGAAATAAAAACAAGGCACTACACTGTGCTTTGGATCACAAGGAAATTTTTTTTGCCTGCTTGTAGTATGCTATTTATAATTGAGAAGTAAGCAATCCTTGTATTAATTAAAATGTTACACGTACTTAATAGGTAGATCGCATCTAACATGTATTTTCCATATTTCTCCTTTTCAGAATATTATTAGAAGTTGAGTGCTATATGTGAAGTGAGCATCTTAGAGGGTGTGATTTTGCTGTGTAAAAGCAATGATCTCCTGAAGTACAGGTAGCATGCCTATAAAGAAGCAGCAAAACATAAAATGTGATTAATTTATTTTCAGAATTCGTAGAGGGACAGGGCCTGTGACACCCACTAGCATCACCTTTTGTCTTGAATTTACTTCTTGATGGGAACGCAGAGGTAGAAAGGTTTGTATTACTGCTGGACATGTGACAAAGTGGTTTGTCAACCAAGTTGTGAGGGAGGCTTTCAAAGGCTTAAGAAATACATGTGTCTAAATCTTATCAAGTCTGTCAAGGAGTCTGCCTTTGCCAGAGGTGCAATTTTCTCTTATTTCATTTAGAAACCTTAAAAATGGAGGCTACTCTGTTTCACACTACAAAGTAGGCCTGTTCTGATAAGAACTTTAGTTAGCACTCGCTTCCCTCTTGTTTGGTTTATAATTGTTTATGAATTACTTCTTTAGGGGTTGACCAGCTTTGTAGAGCTCGCTAATGTAGAGTGGTTAATAATATCCATCAAATAAATACATGTTTGTTGGCAGCTTACCTCTCTATTTCTTATCTGCTGTCTTTTTTTGGCTCTAAGCTTTTGGTTGAGACTTTGGCTGGTACAATGCACTTCATTAGCGCTACCATATTTTTTTTCCTTGACATCTTAAATTCAATTCATGTTCTGTTACTGCTTGTCGATCGTAAGTCTAACTTCCTAAAGAGATATTTAACCATGAATGATTGTTGTAGTTCTGCTGATCTGATGCTTTGTGTGTAATGGTCTTCAGCTAGCAGAAGCTGAAAAACATGGCATACATGTTTGCATACAGTTTGTTGTATAATCAAAGAAAAACTTGCTTTTGGAACCTTTTTCTGTATAGACTGCAAACCTTTAAGTGCTTCACTCTAAATAATGGCTCTTTTCATCAAAACCAAGGAGTTAACTTGAAACTTGAAGTAGAGGCTCCTAAAACTTAAATCAGAAGAAAGTTTCTGAGTTTGGTAATTTCCTGTTAATTTCTTACTGTTGATTGTTTTTTGTTCTCTCTGTTTGCCTTTGAGACAAAAAGGAACAGTACGAAACTGGGGTTGTGCTCAAGGACTTGGCTTGAATTGGAAAGGACCAGCAGACTCAGAGCAGCCTTCCTGTCTTCTACATTATCCTTCTCTGTCTCCCTTACAAGGTTCTAGTCTGGAATTGTAGGCCAAGTTATAGATCAGACTTTCTTCATGGAAAAATGGACTCGTTTAATGTATATGCTTACTTATAAGCTGGCATTTGGTTCTTATCCGTGTTGTGCTACTAGAGAAGGCAGACAGAGGTCTCTGAAAAAATTTCAAGAGCTCTTTTAATCAAGTCTGGGGAGCTCTGCATAATATGGGACAAAATTTTATTGGAGATATTTCAGAAAAACACTATCACCTGTAGTATAGCCTACATACTGATCTCAAGTGTACACAATTCTTATACAATTTTAAAATTTTGTTTATATTATCAGTTTTAATATATTAATATACATTTGGGAGTTCTCTTAGTGTACAGATAAGATGATGTATGACCTTAAAATTAGCATTTAATACTTTTCTATAATCCATAAGACTCTACTTTTATATAAATAGTCTCTTAATTGCTGTATGTGCGGTGGGAATGGGAATTATATATTCCACAGGCTTTAAGAAAAGGAGAGAATTTGCTCTTAAAGGTGTGGGGTTTTTTGTTTGTTTTTTTGCCAGAGCATTCCTTTTTTTGAAACAATTAGTAACTTCAAATAACTAGAAAGCATTCTGAAAATCTTTCAGCTTCAGAAGAAGGATTTGTACCTTATTGAGACAGTACTAAATACTTTTGTGTGTTCAAGGCTGACAAAGTAAAATATCTGTAATTCCTAATCTCTTTTGGTAGGTAAAGTAGTAGGTTAAAAACTTATGTTATTTTCACTTAAAGATTATTCACATGCCTTGTAGTTTGAGCAGGGCAAATGTATGCAAGTAAATATTGCTTAAGTTCAAAACAAGAATTCCAAAGCTAAATTTTAAATAGAAGGACACATACAGACCTGTGGGTTGGAGTGTCTGCCTTGCCAAGATAGCTTAGCTTGGCAGAGCAAGAAAGGAAAGAAAATTTGTAATGCATAATGCAACATGAAGGCATCGTGAGCAGCATTGGTTTGCTGGTCATTCTTCTGCTTCAGGAAGCCATCCTTACTTTAGGAGGCATCAAAAATAGAAAAATGAGAGGCTAGGAAGAAGAATAATGGAAACAAATCTAACTGGGCACGAAAAGAAGCAGTGGTGCAAATTAGAAACATGAAGATTTCATAAGGCTTTTTTTCCATTGCAAATGAAGGCATAATAAAAAGGTTTCAAATATGGAACTTGCATTAATCCAGTGGCTACAAGTTTGTGCTCCAAGAATTGGCAGGAATTGTTGTTAAGATAGGAAACCTGGAGAGATTGCTTTCATCATGCTATTTATTTTTCGTAGCGTGTTGTCCCACTGAATGTATGGTAGGAAGTATGTACTGCCATTCTTCTGTGACATTTTAAAAATGGCCGATCCAACAAGGTATCTGAGGTTCGTGCACCCTGACCAATCAGTCAGTTTTTCATCTGGTAAATAGGTGAATTACAGCAAGTGTTAGGGAGGAAGGAGGACATGTGGAGAGCAGCAGGTTTCAAAAATGTAAATTTCCAAATGCTCCAAAGCCTTAGAGATACATAGAAATGAATAAAATAAGTTTGCAGAACAGTGTATGCTGTAGTGGACTAGCTGCATATTTTCTGAATTAGGTCACATCGAATGCTGAATTAGTTCATCCCTACCTCAGCCACTTCAGAAGGGAGCCAAGAGCCTGTTTGAGTTATCAGACAAGTAACAGCTCAACCATGGGAGAGGACTAAAGGCGCAGCCTGATAGTTGTGTACCCTTTCGTATGTTTAATGTTCTTATTCCCTTCCTCCAGGGATCCTTGCTCCATCAGCTAGTTCTCCTGTGAACAACTGAGTATTTCCTGAGAGATAAAGAAACCATTTATCTCTAAATTCACCACATTGGTGCATGAAGAATTTGGTTTAGGTTTTAGAATTCCTTGTGACAGTCTTTCTTCAGGTGAGTTGGAAGTTGCCATAGCTTTGTCTCCTAGGTAAAATAAAACTCTCAGACACTTGCATCTGGATTTGCCTTGCTGTCACCATGCTAAAATACATTACAGAGAAACCAACCCCAACACCACTAAACTTTAGTGAACTTTTAGTAATCTGTGAAATCACTGCTAGCAACATTCGTACTTGATGATGGCTACTTGCTAACGAAAGAATACGAATAAACAGAAGTTAAAGTGTATTGCAAAGCAATTAATACATTTAAATGAATGCCTGTAATTGGGAGAGCTTGGTGTGAGTGCGTGTGCTGCTATTGGCAAATAAAGTCTTGTTTAAAAGGACTGGTGGAAATCAAGACACTTGCTGTATCAGTAAAATAAAATAACATTGGAAAAATCTGTGTATGTGGCTGAGTGATGAAATGAGTCAGGTAAAGTAAAAGCACCAGGTTCTCTTCACCTCTTCAGTTCCTGTAAATAGGAGCAGGTCCACTGAACAAAGTGGACAGTCACAGTGGCAGGCGCAGAGAATTAAAGTCTTCTGTAAAGGTTGGGAAGGAGAACTGGTAAAGTTTTTTTCAGGACAACTGTGAGTGGGGGCAATGTCTTAATCCTGTGTCTGTCTGTCAATGTGTTTTCTGTATTGCTATAGGGATGTGTCTGGTGTGCTCCAGGTGATCTTAAATATTACACAGCAATTCTCAACATCTCAAATGCATTCCCTGTTTTGGACTTCTGAAGTATCAAGTGGTACTGACTGATGGGTAGCAGGCTCATCCTTGTCATCAGTGACCTCTGGAGTGGATCTGAATGCCAGATACACTTCTGTTGTCAATTATGCTTCTATTCCTTGCCCCTTGTTAATTGCCGTCCTATAATCAGCGTTTCCTATAATCAGTGCTGCACTTCCTATTGGGAATTTATGATACGAACACAGACACTACTGGGATGCAGAGGATCCCTGCTAATCATTTGGAGTGAATAGACTGAAGGCAAGAAGGCAGTGTTGACAGTAGGATATGAGAGTGGGGGTGACTTAGGCACTGACAAAGCAGGCAGAGCCAGGGACCAGAAAAATCACACCTTAAAGTGAGAAGAAGAAACAGGCAGCTGTTGAGAGTCTCACAGCAATGACAGTGGATATATTTCCATGCCCAGTCTGCACTGACCCTCCAGCAGTTTCAGCACAGCTCAGATTGCTTTGATCCGGTGCATGGCACTGAATTGAGGTGAGATCTCTGTAAGCTTATGGGGGAATGTCATTACAAAATTCTCTTTGCTTTTGTGATATTCTGGATTCATGTTTATTCCTGAATCACATTATGCTCATGATCAACGGTACTTTTTTTTTTTTTTCTTTCTTGGAAACAGCTGGGTATTTGAAAGTAGCAAAGAAGGAAAAACAGATAAAGGAAGAGTTCAGAAATCTGTCTGAATTTTAGGCTTCTGATTGGAGCTACTACTGTATTCCAGTTACTGAGTATCTGGAATACCATCTTGCTACCTTCAGGGAAGAATGTGCAGTGGGAAACAAGGATATTCATTTATTCCTGGGGAAGAAAAGTGAAAACCTCCAGCTTCATGCTTAGCCCATGATCATGAGCAACAAATCAGTTCATCTCGTGCTCAACAGAAAAGCACTAATACATGCACCAAAGTGCATAAGACCTTTATTGGAACATAAATGTAGTGGAAAAGATGGCAGGCTTATCTTAAAACACTTTCTGAGATGGGCACCCTCTCCATGTACAGATAGTGAAACTGAGCTCACAGAAGTTCCAGAACTGACTGCAAGAGCCCTTAATACAGGACAGTCAATACTAAAATGTGAAATCATTTGAGAATGAGCTCCAGTGAGCTGCCGGTGGGGATTACTTGGATGATCTTGGATGATTTTAAGAATCACGATGGGTAAATCTGGCCCACAAAGATTTATCTAGGATCATATGACAAGTTAATGGCTGTGCCAGCCTAGGTCTCTTGGCTTCCAGTCCAATGACTTATGCACTGCCAAAAGCAAACAAGGTGATTAACGAAAAAGCATCAACATGAATTTTGGCAAAAATAGGAAGCCATAATATGTTTGAGATGACAAATGCCAAAAGGTTATTAAATTCACCTCTTAAAACCATTCAACTTACAAGTACTTTAGCAAATCTTAGTTGGACAAATGAGCAGAAGAGAACAAATGTAAATTTCCTCATTAATCTTCTTTTAGTTAGTTCTGGAATTGATAGAAATTATTCTTGCTCACCCAGAAGAACATTTGCAAATTAGATGGGGGGTGGGGTGAGGTTGGATGTTTTCCCCTTTTGGTTTGTTGTCATTTCCAGATATTTTTGGTCCTGTTTTCTGAGAGCATACCTGATTTACTATGTCCCTTTTAACTTGAGTTACAAAGTTTCAGAAGTTAAATAATAGTTTTTCTTGCTATGAAAAATGGAAGTTCTCAGTGAAAAAGGCTTTTATATGATGATTGATAGGTCTACTGTATTTCTGGTTTTAAAATTCACTTTGTTAATTTTTTTGTAAAGCAGAATAGTGTCAATATTACATTCTATTCAGACAAGTCCACTATAGGCACTCAGATGTCAAAATGTTTCAAAAACATATAAAAAATAAAGAAATGAATAGAAGCTTCCTTGTTCCTTAAATTATTACTGTGTTACCCTGAACTGTAAGTGAACCCTTTTTGCTTATAAAAGAAGCAGCTGTTCATGCGATTGAAACCATGGTTCATTACAAGCTGACCTCAAATTCAGGAGTAAAACTTCCTCTATTTTACTACAACTATTCAGACATGGACTAGAGATAAACAGTAATCAAAATCAGGATGAAACTTGACTGGGAAACTCTCTATACTCTTTGGCAGAATTATAGCAGCTCTTGGATCACCAAGAGTGATATAAAGTTAAATGACCCTAAAACATTCCCTTCTCAAATGCAGCAGGTCTGTGCTGCCAACTCTGTAGCAAACAAAGGCTGATTGTAATGACTCCTTAAGCATAAGAGTATAGAGACGTTAATTACAACATTTTTTCACATTAAACATTTACAGAGAGTCAAGATGAAAATGGACCTGTTTATGTTGATTTTACACTTCTTTTTGGGTAAATCATGTGATGCAAACAGGACACAAACGAGGAAAATCTGTTTTAGTTTCATATATTTACTAAATGGTTTGGTTTTTTAGATAATTTCGGAATTATATTGGATGTAAAACTAACAAAAGTAAGTTAACATGCCACTACTCTGTTTTGACTGAAGATGTATGTCTAGAATAATGTCATACCATTAAAAAACATAAACTAAATTAATGCTCATTACTAGCCAAGTCTTTTATAAATGAAGTAGGGCAGTGACATAGTGCCTTGGATGTATGTTTCTCTCTTTTGGTCTATTGTGTTTGTTATCCCTCTTCTGTAGCTCCCTTGTTTGTTGCTGTCCAATTTTGAGACACAGCAATCCTTTCTAATATTATTCATGACCCATATAATGAGACTTAGAGATAAGATCTTTTACTGTTTACTGGAGTGCTCTACAGAGTCCCTAAGATTTCATGATCAAGTACAAATAGGAGATTCTTTATGAATGTGTGTGTGTGTGTTTGGCATAATACATTTACCTACACAGATTTGGGGCAAAAAACTTTGAGTCAGAGTGAAATACAATATGCATCAAGTAGTAGCAATATTAATGATACTTGCTCAGTAAACTGGAATTCTTATATTATAACTGTGTTCAGACAATTTTTTTGCATCTTGACCTAACTTTCTTGGGGAGATGTTAAAAACTCTGTAATGGGAATATATCATGGAGTTTTTTAAATGCGTTGTGGAAGTGTCTTAAGAAATTGCTGGGGAAAAAGAAGAAAAAAGAAAAGAAAAAAGCTGTTCTAAGCTTAAAAATCTGCTGGCTGGAGATCTGTAATATTGTTTTGAGAGAAGCTGATACTATCTTCCATTGATAGATAGTTTTCCTTATGCCTTATTTACCCTTTGAACCACTTTGTGGTTTGACTGTTACTATTAATCTGCATAAAATTTGTTAATTGTCTTTACCCACAGGTTTTGAGAGGTGTTTTAACCAAAGATGAGGTTTGTTTATACTGTCCAATCTTTGAATGTTAGGAAAGCAAAAAGCAGCTCTGTTGAAGTGTCATTATGAGGGAAGGTAATTGAAAAGCTAAAACCAACTATTTCTCAGAAATAGTTTCTTAAATTTGTTCTGTTTTCTTCACTCATGCTGTGTGCATTGCATGCAGTGTCGTCTTCCCTGCTCACCAGAATTCCGTGTCATCTTTGTCCAGGTCTATCCCCTGCCCTTCCTATAAAGAAGCCAGGAGGAGACCACCTAACTTTCACATCACAGTTTTACTAATTCCACTGTTTGCTTTGATCCCATCACCCTGCAACTCCAGTAGATTACTCATGCCTGCTTGCCAGAGGATCAAGGAATCTTACCTCGGAAGGTACAAGGTACCTTGGAACCTTACACATGGAAGAGGTCAGAATCCCACTAAACTTGACTTTTTTTTTTTTTTTAAACTCTCTTTCTTCTTAAGCTATTGCAAAGCTAGTGCGAACTCGGCCATAATCTAAGCAGAGAAGAAAGAGGAAAGGAGGGAAGGAGACTGGGCAGCTACTTAGCTGTGACTATACTGCATGACGTGGAGCCATGCTTTACACAGACGATAGCTGTCTTTTAAGCTGCTCTTCTCTCTGTCTGGACTGTTAGGGACAAATCTCTTTCACAAGTTGCATGTATCCTGTTTTCAGTTGGTGTTTACTTGGCCTGTTTTTATTTAGCTGACGGACTCCCACTCCTTATGGTTGTGCATTTTTTTTTTTTTTTTCTTGTGTTATAGGTATTTACTCTTACGGGCCTTTCTTCTTCTCTGCTTTTGAACTTCTGACTTCTCTGCTTTCAAGACAGACTCTGGTTTTGTTTCCTATCTGGTCACAGTGATGCTGATTACTCATTGCATATTTTTTGTAAGAGTGATAATATTTTTGATTTAATCTTTTTAATTATTAGTAGGTGGTGGTATTGTCATTAGCTAAGTATGTATACCTTGAGTGTAATAGAGGATCCTGTATATCATATCTGGTGTTTAGACCCAGCTGTGTTCTTTTTGAAGTGATAGTCTGCAAGTACATTTAGACTGCAAGTTTGCAGTTCCTGAGACTGACCAGTTTTTTCTCTTCACATGGAAGGTGTGTGCTCATGCTCTGCTGTCCCACATGTTCAGTGCAGGTGGAATATGTCTAGCACAATTTCACTTCCTCTCAGCTGCCTGGGGGATAAAACTTTCTGCTGAAGAACTCTCATGTAAAGAAATGATGAAGATTTTGGTCCTAATATTGTTTGCTGCTGTTTTATCATCAGTCTTCAGCCCATGTAAATGCCTGCTGGGGAAAAAACAAAACAAAACTTGGGTCAAATTCTGTTAATAGCTTTGGTTGTCAATCTTCTCTTGCATCAGTAAGCTGTTAAAGTCTTAATTCATTTTTGGTGAAGTGAAGTCCAAATGCGCTGCTTTCAGGTTAGATGCGTTTCTGGCCCAGAATGGCGCTATATGCTTCTCAGGTATGCTGAGTTTTGTGGGTCTCAGCAGCATCATGTCATGATTCTTGGCCCTGCTAGAGGGCACACCATTCAGTGCTGACCATACCCAGCAATGATCAAGCTTCTCTGGCTGCCAGTGTAAAAAGAGCTATTGATACTCTGAATTTCAGCCCCATGTCATCTTGTTCATGCCTACAGAAATGTGTCCATTGGATCCACTGCAGCTGCTTAATGTCATCCATGTGTCTGTAATCATCTCAATTTCTGGGTGAGGAACTCCTACAGAAGAAAAAGGGAGAAGGCAGACAAAGGCATAGTGATCTCTGTCTTCCAATGAAGGAGAAAGCCGAGCTCACCCATAACCTTTTGGATATTTCTTCATGGTCCATTAACTGTTAGGACAGCACTTCCACTTAATGAAGCTTTTGTGGCAATATCTTGTAGTTTATTACATCCTCTTGTCACCTGACTATGAAATGAGTCAGCAAAGTGTATCAGCTTTCCGCTTGGGGAGACTGGCTTCTTTTTTGGATATCTGCTCAAAGAAATCTTACCCATTAAGATAGGGACCCAAATTGCTTAGATGCAATTTGGGTCCCTATGAGGGATGATAAGTGAGCATCTCTCTTGGTACTGGTGTGATCAGATAGTTATCAGACCTTTTTGATATTCATTGGTCAATGAATACCAAGCTCATTGGTCATCACTGCATTCCAAAGCTGTAATTTACTGAATCCAAGGATGACTTGGTGGTGTTTCAGAGTGAATCTTACCATTAAGATAGGGACCCAAATTGCATCTAAGCAATCTAATCTAATGCTTAGATGCAATTTGGGTCCCTATGAGGGATGATAAGTGAGCATCTCTCTTGGTACTGGTGTGATCAGATAGTTATCAGACCTTTTTGATATTCATTGGTCAATGAATACCAAGCTCATTGGTCATCACTGCATTCCAAAGCTGTAATTTACTGAATCCAAGGATGACTTGGTGGTGTTTCAGAGTGCTCCAGCTAATTTCAGAATCTGCCTTGGGCTGTTCTAAACAGAGTAGGTCATAGGTCTGCCTAAGTATTTTCTATGTATTATGTTTGCTTCTCTAAGAACAGCTGAAACTTAGCAGTTTTTGGACGTACCTGTCAACAACACTGAAGTACATCAGACCAAGAAATTACTGAAGAGGTGGATTAGGACAATGTTTTTCAGTTGGAAAACATTTATAAATGAATTTGAAATCACTTTAATCTGCTCCTAAAATGGAACCATGCCATTTCCAAGAGGGCAACAAAGAAGTACACTCTGTGGAGTTATAAGGAGAGTAGAAGAATGAATAGAATTGTCCAGTGTAATCGATATATTTACCATTATAAATGCCCTGAATGTTTAATGATCTGAGTGATAGGAATATTGTGTTGCTGGTTGTAGCTGAGTGTAGGATTCAGAATGCTCCAAAGGCAAACGGAGTGCCTGGTGGGAGTAGTGCCACCTGCTGAACCCCTGTTTCCATTGCTTACAGCATCCTGTATTGTCCTGTGTGTTCTCTTGTCTGTCCAGGTTGATGGTAAACTGTTCAGGTGACTGTGTGATGGCACAACTTGCAGTCTACCACCTTCTGTCACACTCTTCTGTCTCTCAGATGAATTTCATAGAGAAAAGAATCTTTGTCACTTTAACCTTTTTCCAGTGGTTTGAGTTAAAGATGAAGTGTCAGATGTAACTTTTAATTTCCTGCCTATTTCATTTTAAGCCAGGTCTTTTGGCGTTATTTAATCAGCATGATATTTTAATGCAGCTATTGACATGTGACTCTTGCTCTGGCATGTTTTAGAAACACATAAAATGTCTGCAGTTTAAAAAGCAAATGATGCAAAATTGAAAAGTACAAGGAACAAAGATTTACTTTTCTCCTTATTCTTAAAAAACAATAAAACCTGGTTATCTTAACATAGCCTAGAATGGTCTTTTTAAAAAATGACAAAGATAACCTGTGTTTGGAAGATGCTATTTAGATCTGGCTCATGCAGATGAGAAACTGGTTTAAAATGTGAGGGACAGTATTAATTTAAGGGACTTCTTAATATTTTGAGACTTTAAAAACTGGTAAATACAAACAGTTATCCACAGACATTTGCTAATAGTAAAAAAGAAAAAAAAATCTGTACCAAAATCTAGTATTAGGATAAAACTTATACAGAATTTAAGTAACTGCTTTCAAAGCTAGCAGTGAAGTATGCTGTTTGATATCATTCATGGCCTTCCTTTTAAGGAACTTAGATTTCCTTGTGGTCATATTGGATTGACTCAGGAAAATACAGAGGGGTCTAAACATCTCAGAGGGAGGTCTTTGGTTGCCTGATGCAGAGGCTGCTCATGTAGTAATGTAGATTATATTCTTTTTCAAAGAGGGTCAGAGCAAAACCACCCCTCCATGACCAAACCCAAAATATAAGATACCTTAAATGCATTGGTCTTTCAGTGTCTTCTTTGTTCTGATACTGCACCATCAGACATATGCTACAACTGTGATTCTCTTGAAGTATTTATTTCTGTAGTGTCTGAAAATTTGTTCTATTGGTGTTACAAACACATAAAAAGGTAGCACTGTGCCTAAAGATCTCGAAAGTTGAACACATGGGAAACAAAGGGAGGAAGGACATTTTTATTTATTTCTGCTTGCCCCCCCCCCCCCCCCTTCTGCTGCTTTATGTAGCTGCTCTATGTTCTAGCTCCTTTCTGTAGCTACTGGGTATTTTCTTTAATTGTACACACGTGCCTTGTTGTCTCTAGTGTAACCCTTTCTTAATCTATCATGCAACTTCTATGAGGTTTTCCATTTCGTTTTAGCTTTCTTCTGTTTTTACACTTGTGTACAAACATTTCATTCAGCTGTAAAACTTAATTAGTTTGTATTCTGCTTCAAACTGTTTGGTTGTCCCAGCCTTTGGGGTAATCTCTCTAGCACTTAGGCTCCTGTTAAAAATGCTGATTAGTCTGCTAGTGATCTTGCTATGCCAGAGCCACTAGGTATTTCCTTTGTGGTCATGAAAGATATGCCTAAAGCAAGAATGAAAACTGTGCTGTCCTTACTCCTCCTGGTCTACTCTATGCTTGCTAGCCTCAGGATATTGCAGCCTGGAACATCTTTCACTTGGTTCCAAGAACAGTAACAGTGTGACCTGCATAAGTGTGTCCCCAAACACAAACACAGTCAGTTATTCCCAATATCAGGATGCTGTTGTCCCTAAGAAGGAAAGTGCAGTGGACTTCTGTCTCCTCCATGGTTACAGAGAAGCTAAAGAAGAATGCAGACACTAGTTTTTGCAGTTTAAACATCTTAATGAGGCAGATTATTTGCAGACGAGGAGAACATACGATGAGTCGTTCTGTTCTTGTTATTTTAGCTGCCATTTGTCTCTATAGCTAATCTAATTTAAAAAATAATGCAGTATATCAAGAAATACTGATGGGTGGACCCAAAGCTAACAGCCACTGCAGTGTTCTTCGGCTGCTACTCATGGTTTATTTCATAATCTAACTGAATGGACTCCCAAAAAAAGAAACTTTTTTTTCATTGTCCCCATTTCATAAAAATCGCAATATTCTGAAAATTATGAAACTGTTAATGAAGTGAACATTAATACTTTCAGAACAATTACTACATGAACCAAAGAGCTAGTCTGGGAAAGTTGTAGTTCAGCTCTACGTTCCAAGATCTGTGAACTGACTTAAATCCAAAGTCTTTGACATAGTTTTTTTGCTACTGCACTCATGCTGCCTTTTGTTTTTATTTGGTTTTGTTTTTTTTCAATTTGCATTTTAATCACTTATTTTCTCTCTGAAAAAACAGACTATGAAGTGGAGGGAGCAGTGTGAGTCGAAATTGCGTGCAAAAGGGTTTGGAACTCAGAAGTCCTTAAAAAAACAACCACCAGACTTCTCAAGAAGATTTTAAATCAAGGAGATTTATCAGCTATTCTACTTTACCAGCAGTAGGACAAATTTGGTATGAGTCAAAACTTCTGCCTCAAATCTCAGAACAGCAGGTTTTCAACTACCTAAAGATGCAAGATGCAAGTTTTGCCTTGCTGTTGATTTCTTGACAGAAATAGTGTTAGCCCCCCTCACTTTCCTGAGATGTCATGATGATGCTGACTATCCTCCAGCTAAGGCTTTTCCAGGGAAAGATAGCATAGCTAAACCAGTCAGCTGTCTAAAAATGGCCGTATTAGAAAGGAAGAAGGAGTGAGAATAGAGAATGTCTTCTCACATAAAAGTAAAGTTTGTTATTTTAATACAGATTTTTTTTTTAATAGATTTATTCTGACTTCCCCCTAAAAACTGCTTCAACAGGTTTTCCATCAGATCCCAAGCTTATTGTCCCTCCACTGGAGGAGGCTGGATTGAAGGAAACCTGGCTTTAAAAAAAAAAAAAAAAGTTCTCTAGTTAAAAAAAAAAACCCAAACAACAACAACAAACTAACAGAGGAAAAAAAACCCAACCCACATGAAAACAGAACCACCCTCACTAAAAATTAAGCCAAAAGATGTAATCAATGAGTATTATAAAAATTTTATTTAATTTGAAACACATCTCCTCCAAAGCTGAGATGGGATAAAATAGCAACAGTTAGTTTACAAATCTGTTATTTACAGACATTTGAAATTCAACATTGTTTAGCACTGATTGTGAACTAATTGTGCTGTTAAACCAGGAGGTTAGATAAAAGAAATTATTTAATAGGTGGCTGAACTAAAACATTTCACAGGAAATGTCACCTGTTTTCCTGTAGTGTGCCTCCCTGGGATCTTCCATGCAGCTGAAGCACTGTCCTGTACAGCTTCACAGCGGTTTGTGACTATCTTTTCCCATTGCGCATAGAAAGATCGTTTCCACGGAATGGCAGCAGTTCCTAGGATCACAATGATGTGTTTAATTTAATTAAAACACATTAAAATGTGTTTTTCTTCCCTGATATAGCTATATATTTCTAATGATTTGGCACTATCTATTGGTATAGGTGCTCTTGTTTTCAAATTTATTTTCATAAAATTTCAGTAAGTCCAGGTTTCTTTAGTGCACTTCTGGAATTAAGACTACAAATGCATTGAATCTTGCTCTAATGAAGGACCTACAAAGAAATTGTATTCAGCTGTAGTTCTCTCCACTTTGCTAAGATTAATGCATTTCAGTGCTCAAGAGGCCGAGTCTGTGTTCACCACAAGCAGGAAACCCACAGGTGGGTGCCTTTGTCAGACAGGATAAGAGAGTCTGGTGAAAATAGCTTTTATATGTGTCGTGACCAGGTCAGATGTAGTATGTTATAGTAAAGATTGATTGGATAAGTAAGAACTGTAATGTGTGTGTATATAGTTTGTTTTCCAGACGCTCTAAGCATCTCTGGTTTATACAGAGGCCCATTACTGTAGTCAGACATGGATTACTCTTCCCTGCCTCTCCCCTGCCCCGGCCCGCCCTTGTGTTAAGTTTTTTTGTGGGGTGTGAGGTTGAATACATGAAAAGACTTAGATGCTGCCTTGGTGGCATTTGAGACCAATATTTTTATTTTATTTGGGTTTTTTTATTTGTTTGTTTGTCGGCATTTCTCTTTGGACTTTTAATCCTGAAGTGTCGTGAAAGATGTTTAGCCTCTGAAACGTTTTGTTTCTCCCTGCACATCATAAAAATCATCAGGCTTTGGGGGGGGAAAAAAAAAAATTCCAACCAGAACTGAAATCTCCCCCATAAGCTGATGGCAGAATCTGGAAATGTGTGTTTGCCTACCTAATGATAACAGTAGTGGCAAACAATTAATGCTCTTGCAAATACAATCCAGGATTTAAAAATGAAAGAAAATATTTAGAAAAAACCAAAAAGAGCATCACCTTTACACAAGATAATCATGGGATAAAATCAACAACAGTCCTTGACATCTAAAATTCCATGTTGAGTGGGTTAAGCATCAGTCTTGATTTCATTCTCTACCCACAGGGGAGGCTTAAGGTCTATGAAGAAAGCTAAGCCAAGGAGAGGGTGAATTTCAGACACACCTGCCCTGAGTGCTTCTCTGTTGGTCAGGTGTAGGCTTTCCAATGTGCTGACTACTTTGGTTTTGATGTTGTGTCATCCACTTCGGTCTATACGCTTTATAAGGAATAGAAGCACCTAATAATAAGGTTTGTCTGCTGTTCAACATGAAGCACAAACGCCTTTTATTAGATCCATCCTGAATTTTCTTATATGCTGCTGGTCACCTAGAAGCCTTGTGTGTATGAGATGCAGCCTGGCCGGCAGCTTCAAGCCTTATTAGGAAAGGACTGATGAGAGAGGTATGGACAGACAATACAGTAGCATAAGTCCTCATTTCCTAGGAGACCAAGCTAAAACCTTGAATTGGGCCAGTGTTTTAATATCTGCTCAAACCTGTACCTTAGAAGGGTTGTGAAAACATTGTTACTTTCTAGGTTTGGTTTTTCTTGCTGTATTTGTCTGTTTTTTATGCTCCCTCGTATTGGCTAGTACAGAAGTACTCAAAATTTGATGAGTTTAAGGTACCTTGCAAGCCACGCAATCCATCTTTTCAACCGGTGCGTGCAACAGAATTAGAAAAGTTATGTCTATGCATCAGAATCTTGAATGCTTATGTCAGGTGGTTCTGGATTCCAAGACTTCTTTTGTCCAGTTTAACCCTAATACCAAGCTAGCTCACTCAATAGACAGAAGAAACAGTCCATGGGACGAACTATCAGCTTAAAAATGGCAGGAGCGTGTTACCTACCTCTCCCTGCCTTTCCCGTTGCTGGCTGAATGCTCCCTCTTGTACTCTCAGTTTATGTTTTAGTAGAGATTCCCACTCCTGTTGCACTAAGGACGTCTGCCTTGTTTACATTCAGCCAATGTTAGTATCACTGAAGTTGGTGCCTCTGCATAGTTCGGCATAATTTAGCACAAGGATAAAGCTCTGGTCCCGAAAGCAGGATACTGGTGATACTGTGGGATTGCACTCTTTCTCAACAGAGATAGTTTATTTGGCAATGGCACTGATTTGGCTATAGTGGTAGAGAGTTTTTGCTTTTAAAAATGCTCTTTTCAGGCAATGGCTGTGTAATTGTTACACTGAAATCTCAGAGAAAGTTTTTTTTTCTAGTAGATTAAACCTTGGACCAAAATGTAATAAATCTGGCTCCTGACCTGTTTGATGACAGTGAGCAAATCATTTTATCACCCTATGCTTGATGCTTACCTGGTTAAGCCTGTTCATATGCACTGAAGCTAGATATTTTTACACACCAGAGCCAAGCATAAGAGTGGTTCACTAGAATACGAGATGGCTTAGTCTGATGTGGCATTTATCTTCACTCATCAGAAGTGCAATCAATGGGGAGTTACCCAGATATTTGTTCATGAAGATAAATGTCAAATGTTATCTATCTGCATTCTCATATGGTGTCTATCACCATGGTATCTGAATGCCTTCCAAAGCAATAATGTACACAAATTAGACCTAAACCAGTCAGCAAATGATCACCATAAAGATGTCGCTGACAATTTTCTGGCAGTGGCTCTTTGGATTGAATCTTTCCTGTTTCCTTTCATTCTGTAACAGATGTGAGAGATAAGCTGGTTTAATCATTGGGAGGGGAGGGCGAGGGGGGTGTTAAAAAAGATAGACTTGGACAGTATGATGGAATACTGAATTCATAATAAATTCTTTCTTTCACCTTACTTCTAGTTTCCCTTTCTGCCCAGGAGGCTAAAGACATGTTCTCTCTTCTAAAGTCAGTCTTGGAGTAAGCACTGCCAACAAGGCCAGGTGTAATTTAAAAATATTTATGCATTGTCAGTTCTGGAATTAATCTTTCTTAATTGAATTGACACGAACTCATGTCTGCAGGTAATGTAAACTGTCAAACACTCTGCCAGTGACAGCATGTTGGTCAGGGTGGTGAAGTTAATGAGAGATCTAAATTATGATGAAATATCTCAGTGTTGGCTTTGGAGCCTGGTGTTTATGAATGCATTAGTAACATCACATTAACTACAGGCTAGAGACTCTGGAGTTCAGAAGGGCTAATTATTTGTTTGCAGTTTCTGAAAGAACCGGGGATGACATATTTGTACCTCAGAAACATTTTAGTAGTATATTTGCTGCAGTGAAATTTCTTTCCCTTGAAATGCATATAATGGAATTTTTTAAGAATAATATATTTCATTTTATAAACAGTACTTTTATAGTCTGGAGATACTGTTTTAAAATACACATATCAAAGCATTTATCGATGCAGTCTAAGAGGGTCTTACCCATTTTCACTGACAGCTAGATCAAGCCTGCAGTTACCTGTTAGCAGAGCACTTAGCACACTTGCTTTCCTTTTCTTCCCTTCATGGCAAACTAGAATTGCTGTTAGCTTTCTAAAATTCAGAGAGTGCAGAGAGGATACTGTGTGTGTAACAAATCATAGATAACGTTTGTGTTGAAGGAACAAAATTAGCAGATGAGCCTTTGCTTCCCATAGGCAACTGTTCATGAGGATTTCCCAGAATCTTCCCAGCTTAGTGAAGCATCATGGGTTCTGTGTAACATGCTCAAGGGTGAGGCTGCAGCCAAGTTTTACTGTGGGGAGGTAGGAGCTGATGAATCCACAGTCTGAATGATCTATCCTCTGAGGTGAGTGCTTGCTTATAGGCCATAGTAAGTACTAGTAAGTATCAGACTGCTTTCTGTGCTAATTAGAGTTCAGACCTACTTTACGGTATGCAGGTTGAGCTCAGTGGAGATTTACCGTGCATAAAGCAAACAGGATGATGATTAGATTTTAAACGGCAAGGCTTTTATCTTGAGGTGGTGGGACCATAAGAGAAGACCTGACTGATGCAAATAGGTCCAGTGATCCAGTCTTCCAGACCAAAGGAACTGTGCTCCTAAGTGGAGCCCTGGGGACAGAAAGCTAAAATGTTTGAGTGTCAGTTTGCTATTGGGACAGCCTCCCTGTGGGTTTGAGTGCAGCACAAAAACCAAAGGATCCCAAGAGTCCCTTCTGGCTTTTTCACAGACAGAATTCTGAATTGATAAAACGTCCCTTTCCAAACCCAACAGATGTACACCTAGGAGAACTAATGATCATAGTTTACCCCTTCTCGTTCTTTTGTTGCAAACCTTTTTCAAGAGGTAAGATAATCCATAGTAAAAGTAGGTCTCCTAAAATTTCACTGGCTTTGTTTGGTTTAGAGTAAATTATTTTCTGAATAATTTGAAGTAAGTTCACAATTCAGGTGTTTATAACTTTTGAGAGGTATTACACAAGAATGTTGACTTAGCATATGCTGTCTTTATTATGAAGGGGACCCTTCCAGTCATCATGTCGGAGAGCAGAGAAGCGAAGGAAGAATTTCTGTAGGTAAATGAACTAAAACTGCTACACTTTGAAGTAACTTTGCTTGTTATAATGTGGGAAAAGGGAGGTAGTGTAGTAAATGTAATATCTACTAATAACTTTGAAACCTATTTAAGAAATTCTTTACCTGCTGTGACACTTCTTTCCGTAGATGGTTTAGACAATGAAAGCATAGGATTGTTTGACACATTTGGAGGAAATGCTGGTTAAGTGTAGCCATGCAGCTCTTTGTACTCAGCAGATGTGTGTCATGCTATCACCATTACTCTTTGCATCTTACACACCAGAATTGTTGTTCAAAGACTCTGTTGGGAAGTGGAAGCTCTGCAGATTGTCAGAGTAGTGTGTGTTTGAAGAGTTGCATAGGAGCTGAGGCTGCTGAGGCAAGCATGGTCATGAGGGAACCTGGTCAGGAGCCATTCTTCCCCTCTCCTTTTTTAACACTAGGGTATGGGATCTTGTGTTCTCCTAACCCTGACTGTGCACTCTCTTAACATCCTTAGGAATAATGATGTCCTCATTAGACCTCTTTTGCCCTAGTTTTATGTATTGTTAGAAGTTTTGTTCTGTGAAATAAGCAGGAAAAAAAATTTTGGAAATTAATAGTGCCTTTTACAAATGCTAACTTCACTTTATTTTCTCAGATATCATAAGGACACCGTTGTTTATGAATGTTCTTCTGTAATATCACAGGGTGGTGCTTGTTGTTACAGAAACTCTTCCTCTGCCTCCAATCCTCCCCAAGCCCTACACCCTTCCTTGAGCTGCTTAGTGATTCTATGTCTCTATGCCAAATAATTGACTTTAATGGGGTAATTCTGAGTTATGAGTTAAGACAAATGAGTTTAGAATTGTTTTTCCTTTGAGACATAGCATTTTGCTCTGAAATTGGTGAAAAATATTCATCTTTGTCAGACATAAATCTTCCAGAGAAATGTACTAACCTGAAAGAACTAAGAAACTTAAGCAAAATTTTAGGTTTGGGGGTTTTATTTTTTACTGAAAGGTATTGTTAATAGTAGATTATCCAATACCACAATGAAAGTGGTAGCTAAGAAGATACACTGACATTGCAAAGCAGGCAGATCTGCTTTGCCATGAGAAATGCATTGCATATAAGGAGAAGATAGGATCCTCCTTGGTGTAACTCTGTCAAAGTAGTGTTACATTTGTGAGAAGCGTGGTGTGCTGTGATCTTTCTTGTTTAACAGTCATGGATGAGTAATGTAGGTTTTTGGAAAAGAAAATTTTTGAGAAAGAGTCCGTTGATGGACCTGTTGGAGTGGGTCCAGAGGAGGGCCACAAAAATGAGCAGAGGGATGGAACACCTCTCCTATGAGGACAGGCTGAGAGAGTTGGGAGTTTTTCAGCCTGGAGAAGAGAAGGCTCCAGGGAGACCTTACTGCAGCTTTCCAGTACTTAAAGGGGGCCTGTAGGAAAGACGGGGACAGACTTTTTAGCAGGGCCTGTTGTGATAAGACAAGGGGTAAATGGTTTTAAACTGAAAGAGGGTAGATTTAGACTAGATATCAGGAAGCAATCTTTCACAGTGTGGATGGTGAAACACTGGCACAGGTTGCCCAGAGAGGTGGTAGGTGCCCCATCCCTGGAAACATTCCAGGTCAGGTTGGGTGGGGCTCTGAGCACCCTGATCTAGTTGAAGATGTCCCTGCTTCCTTCAGGGGGGTTGGACTAGCTGACCTTTAAAGGTCCCCTCCAACCCAGACTATTCTATGATTCTAATGATAGCAGTCCACAGGAGCAATCATGTTCACTGGATAATGTGATTCTCACCAGATCACTGCCTTCTGGTGTTTTTTTTCTTTTTCTACAGGAATGTAAATCATCAGTGTTTTTCCTAATAGATCTTACTGGCATCACAAAGCATGAAAAATCTGTAAAGCCACATTATTACAAGGCAGTGGCTCATATGGCATAATTCAATATATCGCCAATTTGTGTCTCCCCTTTTGATTCCTTCCCTTTGACTCATTCTCTTGCTTATTTAATGCAGACAAAGATGAAAGACATTTACAAATAGCTCATATGAAAAATGCCAACCTGATAAGAATACAGTTCACCGAGGTCTCTGAGCTGGTGTCTTCATGTCAGCACTTGGCTTTCACATCAGAGTTCATTCTATGGTGGTGTGTCTGCCAGATATGTCCATATGGTTTTTCACTGTTGTCTTATGACTGGAGTAGTACAGGACGTGTTAGAGTAGACCAGTTCATGATATTCTGACTAGTGTTTCATCTCATTCTCGTAAGGTCTAGGTGATATTCTGGTTAAAATTACAGTAACTTGTTTAATCTTTGTGAGTGTTAGTGTGGGTCAGATCTTTTATATACATACCATTGAAAATTTGCCTTAATCCTGGACATAGTCATGAACAATGAAAAAAATCTAATAATAATAATTAAAAAAAAAAAGACTAGTAGCTAATTCACCTGGCCTTGTCTCTCTGAATTAATAGAAACAGTTTCTACCTTGTGCAAGGCTTGGAGTACCTTATTTGGTTGGAGCCACCAGTAGAGAGCGCATTTCTGATTCAGATAAACAGGGTAAAATGTAATTACTTCATTATGCATGAAAAGAAATCATAAGCTTATTAGGTTTCAAATTTAAGTTGTGGTCTTGTGGGTTTGTTCATCTTTTGCAGATAGAGGGTCAAGGGCCTATTACAGCCTGGCCTGTATTCCTGAGAGCTTGCAACATCTCCAGTGCTTCATCGGGCTTGTAAATTCCTCTGCCCAGTTTAGAAACAGCTACTGCTACCACAGGCAATTCTGGTAGCTTTCTGCAGCTTTTCTTTGAAACTGCTATTCAGGGTAAAACCAAGAAGCACGCTATTTTCACAGATGGGAAATGGAGTTTTCTTTACCCCTTTTTAATTGCTTTCACACCAGATTTTCACAGCTTTTTTTTTTTTTCATTGCATTCAGATTAAAAGAAAAAAATATTGGAGGTAAAATTCAGTATTTCCAGTTTCCAAACTAGAAACTCAACATTTGAACCAGTAGTGACATGCAGCAGTGAATATGTGTAATATAGTTGAAGTTTTATGGGGCAGGTGGCCACATGCTGAACAATTGCTGTGGGAAGGTGTTTCAGAGGTGCATCAGCATCTGTACTGTGTGAGCTTTGCAAAGGTAAGGCTGATCTGGAGGCCAGCTGAACTGAAGACATTTGCCCATGTGCTCCAAAAGAGACAAAGAGCAGGTCAGTCGTTAGAACTGATACTAACAGCAGAACACTCATGTGGTTTGGCAGGCTGGCCTGGTTTTTGCTGTGCAGGATGGATTTGGGGTTCCAACCCATTTTCTTCCCTCCTTATTGCCCTGAGTGCACAAGTTTGTTTTCAGGGTCTTTTGCTAGTTTGGGAGCAGGGGAGATACGGTTTTCTTTCATTGCTTTGGGGGATTTCCATTCCATTAATTTGCTCCTCCCTGTTAATCGCGTAAGAGAAGCTTGGAGTGGTAAATGAACAGATAATTCTTGGTCCATGTATATGAGCAAGAAGAATTCAGATTTGCATGAAAATAGCTATCCTCAGGATAGACCTTTACATTTGGAAATAAGCTCTTTTCAGGTCTATTTTCCCCACATTGTTATGTGTTTTATTTAATGTGAATGGTGGATGTTTGGGGAGGCACAGAGGTTTGTTTGACTATTCAGATTCATTGGCAGGGTTTAAGTTGGCACAGCATGGATCAGAGCAACATGAGTGGAGACATCTTATTTCTAATTAAAAACACACGCACATATACTTGGGAAATTGAAGTAAAAGTAAATCCTTTCTCAGAGCTGATTGCTTCTACCTGTCTGCCTTTTTTTTTGCATTTAAATTCACAGCACAGTGCGACCACCCCATTCTGTTTCAGGACTTTTTTTTACAGCAAAAAAAAAAGAACCAAAAACTGGAATAGGTCCTCAATAACGGAGCCCCTCTATGGCAACACCAGATGAAGATCTCACTAGGTGTTCCAGTTTTTTCTTTCTTTCTTGCATAAATACTTGTCTCAGTATCTTTTTTTTTTTCTTTCTTAATAGTCTAACAGCAGCAGTTATATAGTGCATACACAGTGCAGGCTTTTGCATGAAGACAGATGAATTATGTGGTAGAATGTATATATTTTGGGCTAGACTGATCTGATGAGGGCAGGATTAGTTTTAAAAGTTTAATTGGCTGTGTCCTACTCCAAAACGGGAACTCTTTAGCTTTGAAAAAAGCCCACTGAAATTGATCTCCTCTGCCAGGTCAGGGAGTGTCAGAGGTCCAGCACAGGAACTCATTGCTGGAGTCCCAGAGGTCCTGAAGCTGCAAGTAGCCTTTGGAGGCCAGTGTGTGTTTCTTGCAGCTGAGAAGTCATGGCATAAGGCTGAAGTGAAGGTGCTAATTAATTAAGTGTGCTATCAGGTCTCAGCCAGATAGCTATCTGAACAAAACATTTGTTAGCTTTGTTAATTAAAACAAAGGTTTCATGTATCCGGGGAGTAAAAGCAGAGCAGATTCACATACAAAATAGTTCTGCAAAGTTTCTCCCCTTGAAATCAGTGAAAGGAGTGTTAAGAAATCTGGAATCTGGCCACACAAGCCTGATGCTTTTCTCGAAGGTAGTGTTGTCTTTTGCTACTAACTGGAGCTTTCATTGTTTTAGCATATGCTAATATCTGTCTTTTACATTTAGGGTAAGTGTTGGGCTTCTTTATCTTCACTGATAGGTTGTCATGTTTGCAATGTCCATCCCCATTTTTGGTACATATGTGGACTGGTGGCTAAATATTTATTTAAATTTTATTTATTTTTATTTTCCCTATTATAGTTGTCCTTCTATGAGCAAATAAATTCTTCTGAAGGTCATTCCTGTGCAGTTTCCCTGAGTCTGCCTGCAGTCCCGAAACAGTCTTGGGGCAAAGGAACTTGCTGATGACTCAGTTTGAGAATATTTTGTTTGATGACTACATCAGCTTAAGATATTCTTCTCAAGGCCATAACCCATGTCTTCTTTCAACATACCATGGTACTATGGCTTGAAGCAAGTAAAAGAATAGTCCCACACTAAAAAAAAAAATCAGAAAGGGTGTAGGAAGAGGTTGGTGGTGTTGCCTTTCGTTCTAAGTCTGATTTTGTTAGTCAAAGGCCTGGTAGTGAATAGGAATAAATATCTAAAGTTAGTAATGCCACCATTGCCTATGCATTGTGAAGCCATGGCTGCACTGGAATGGTGACTCTGACGCCAGTCCACGATCTTCAGAGATCACTTATTTATGGTGTTTTATCTGGTAACCACAGTAATAAGGAGTATGGACTCAAGGCTAGAAAACTTGGGAATTCTGCAAGGAAGGGCATCTCTTGCAGCTCTGGGTATATCATCCTGCTCCCAGTTGCACAGCACTATCAATGTGTGGAATGCTGTTCTGGGGATTCCTGCCAGTGAGCTGGGATGTGGTGAAGTGTAAGAGCTAGTGTATTTTGTAATGTTGTCCTAATATGTAAATGCAGGAAGGTATTACAGCTTTGCTTTGTTCTTATTAAACCAAATAATACGCTCTGCCAGTGTGTTCCAACAGTTACCTAAAATCTGCACTATAAACGTCTCCTTTTAATTTACCTTTTGTAAATTTTTTGCCTTTTAGTTTGAAGGTTTTGAAGACAAAGGAGGAGTCTTCATGTGTGCATGTGCATGGTGCAATGTAGTTCCTGAAGAAAGGCATCCAATTTATATGTTCTCTATCGCTTTGTAGTTACTTTAGATACCTGTTATTTTCTTGTTACTCTGTCACTTTCCAGGCTAGTGCTGACCTCTTAAGCTTTTCTTGTACAGGAGGCCTTATCCTACTTGCTCGCTCTTGATTACTTTCATTGTCCACATTTGTGTCTTTATTCATTTATTATGTGCCTTTTTTGAGACCTGTAGCAAAATCAAATATGAAGTTTGAACACAAGAAGGTTATGATTGATAGAACACTGTAACGTAAGAACACTGTAATGTATTCTGGTTTATTCATTGTTCCCTGGTTGACGATGCCTCTAATTTTATTAGTTTTCCTAATTGCTGTTTCCTACTGAGCTACTGTCGATGGCAGAACCAATAGAGGCCATAGCTGTGTAAAGACATACCATGTGCTTCGGTGCAAATCTGTAACTGTTCCATTACTGCCTAACAGCTGTTGCACTTAAGGTTTACATAAACTCTCCAGTCACTCCTAGTTCTGCATGTCTTCCTTTCTGGAAGTATGTGTGTCTTCTTACAGCTGAGCGGCTTGGCACCTAACCTTAACGGTTACCAAAAGTTTCAGAATCTCCCAAGGCCTGGGCTGGAGGCAGCAGGCAGTCTGAGAGTTCAACTGGTTGCAGTACTGAATGCCTGCACTTTCTTTTAGAAGATGGTGGTGATCATGTCTTCTCTTGTTTTACCATAATTGCTTAACAGTGACAGAAATGACACAGGAGACTAAGTGCAGGTTCAGTTCACTCCTCCTTTAAACTGAAAGGTTTAAACCAAAATCTGCTGCCTGCCTGAGTGTACTGTTACTGATGTAGTGTTGGCGGGAAAGCTTTCCAGGACTGCTGTGCTGCTAGCAGCACTGTTGCAGAAGGGAATAGAGGGGAAGTGCTTTGGTCTGTGGATCCCATGGGGATGCTGGCAACCTGCTGCAGCTCTGAGCTGTGAGGTGTAAAGCATGCACTTTGGCTCGTGTAAGGCGTGCTGTAGGCTCTTTGCCTCTCACTGACCATCTCTACGTAGCTCCCCTAAAGGAATTCAGCGAGAGCCTCCGTCGTGTGTGCTGGCACTCGTGCATCCCTTTGAGGAGGCTCGCGGTCCCGCTGCTCGGTTCCGGGTGTCTGTGTACCTCCTGCTGGATTCTGACTGCCCCGGTGCTTTTTGCTGCTAGTCCTGGCATCTTGTAGGTCTGGGAAAGGAGCAGAACTGGCTTGGAGTCTTTCATAAGCAACTATAAGAGATTCAGAGTTATTTGGTAGCTTCAGGGGAGTATATGGTTTTCCCTACTGTGTTCCTCATCTTGTACTTGTCAATGGATTTCATCTCTTAGCCACAGAAAAGGCTACAAAGGAGACAAGCTTTTTCAAAGGGTAGCTTTGTGGTCAGAACATGGTCAGACTGGACAGACATAATGTGTATTGCCGTTTATTTTTTGTGTATGAATTTTTAAAGAACTTCTAATTTTCCTTCTTTAGAGAATTGTCTTTCTAATTCAGGTCCCTCTCTGTATACATGACAGCCTGTCTGCGTACATGATACACACAGCTCCAAGAAGTGGAAAGTACTGTGTAAGCAGCTGAGTGCTATTTACTAGCTGAGCTAGTGTTGACACAAGATTCAGCACTGAATGCTGCCATCTCACTCTTTGGTACTGCTTTCATGTTGCTAAATAGGTGCTTAGGTATCTAGTGGCATGGAGTGGAAATCCTGCGTATACAACAGCATTAAAGTCAGCGGGGACCAAACTTGGGGTCACTTCTTGTTTGTATGTAATAGGCAGGTCCCAAAGATGCTCGCAGCTGCACTTTCCAAGTACACCTAGAAGCAATGGACTTCGGGACTGTGTTTTCCCTCAACTATTAAATAGATCTTGTCATTCATCTCCATATGCGAGATGTACTTAGGACAGGAATAAAACAGAAGTACTGGAGGGACTTTGTGAACACATGAGACTTGGGATGTCATCTTGTGGTTGTTCAAAGAAATGCAAGAACAGCTTGTAGGTGGTGAGGAGTTCAGTGCCTCTTTATTTTACACTGAACTGGTTTAGGTGCACATTTTTCTTCTTGAGCTACATGACGATTCTTTCTTGTACAATCTGTCTAGTTGTAACTTCCTTACAGCCCATTCCAGTTGTCAGAGTTTGGAGCAACTGGAGCAACCAATAGGAAGTCACATGCTGCTTGGATACCGGAGTGTTTCAGAGTGCAGCTGCTGTTGTTTGAATCTATGTCATGACAGAGACAGAAGGATTCTGACATACCGCTGGCAAGCAGTATGCTGTTATTTAGTAATTTTTTATTAAAAGTGCTTTCTCTTTAGCTTCGGCCTTTCCCAGGCTGTTTCAGCTGGCTGGAATCTCTTGTTTGAATGGCCCACAGGTGCAGAGAAGGTAGCCTCATCAAACATTGTCTTTTCCCCAGAGCAGAGAAGCCACTTTAGACCCAGATAATCTTCTCTGTGAAGCACTGAGTCTGTGTACTGGGGACTTGGTGACAGGAGTGCAGGTGAACCCACCCTATCAGCTCACAGGCCAAAATATTTGTCAGCTTATCAGTTTAGGCAAAGCAGAGTCATAGGAGGAGGAATTCCTGGGGTTAAGTAATTTGCTGTCATAAGGAAGAGTGGTATTGGGCACGTCTATGTTCTGCCCTTTTTCCTGCGGCCTCAGAGGGTACTTGCCTCAGTTGCTGGCAGCTGGAGCAGTACAGAGCTGTCCTGGCCAAGGCAAACATCCCAGCAGTCAGTCCAGAACAAGAGCAGCATAAAGTGGTTCCCTAGACAGGGCGAAGTCTTTGCTAACTGTTTAACTAGGCAAAAAGCTATTGTATGTTGGAGTCATGCACAGCAGCTACACCAGGGGTTATGGATTTGACTAGCATTGTGCGTAAATATTAATGATCACATTTTCTTTCTTGTGAACATGTATTTTCTTTTGTTTGTTACTGGAGCAGGCTGGGAGACTGAATGGCTTCTCGGACTTCTCAGGTAGGTTTTTAACAGCACTGCCTAATTGTAGTGAAACTATCAAGCCTATGCATGCTTGGACAAAAAGGCCATCTGGAGGAGGGTGAACTCATCTCAGAAGGGCAGTACCTGCCACTCTTCAAATGCTAGGTGAGCAGGCTTGCTCAGATCTCCACGCCATTTCATAGTTGTTTTCTGGGAAATGCTCTTTCAAGTTAAATGCTTTCTAATTACAACCCTTACAAACAACATGCTTTCTTGTCTTACAGTGAAAATAAGGCTGCTCTGATTTTTGCTGTCAGATTTATGGCATTGATTGAGACAGATTTTAATAGTGGATGATCAAACATTAGCTCATGCAAATTGCCAGTTATTTCTGGAGTGCTTCTTCATCATTAGTGAAGGGACAATCCATCTGGATGGTGATTAGTTCCAGCTCTGAGCCTCTTGTTCACAGGTCAAGATGCCTGAGAGTTTCTTAACAACCAAAAAATAAGGGCATTGTTATTTTTTTGACAGGATGACTGCTGCTTGCTCACTCTAGCCAATGGGACTTCCCATTCTGGAAAGTATTCCACATAATGCCTTTACTTTAGCTTGTTCAACAGCATTAAGTCAGTATAATTTACTTATTTTGCCTGACAAGTGCATGCTTACCTTACAGTTAAGTGTGCCACTGAATACAATGACAGAGATTTTTCAAGACTAATTCATTCTTGGAGTTATTTTTGTGATCTTGTTAAAGAAAGCCGAAGCCTTTATCCAGTCAAGAGTGTGACAATCATACAAAAAGCTGATTTCAGGCTCTGGTGCAGATTTCCTGCCTTTCAAGCACCAGAGAAGGTTCAGAGAGATGCTTCTGCTTTGGCCTTCCATAAAAGTGCAGTGGAATCCCAGACTATAACCTGACTTTTAGTGCAGATTATGTTTTACTGTGCCTAGGGAGAGAAGACTGAGGCTAAATGAAATACTTCCCATGTGCAGATCAGATTTCAAACAAGGGTTGAATCTGGGTCACGTATCCTGTTATGTTTTGATTAAAGATCCTCTTTAAATACAAGCAGTATAGTAAAACTATTCAACAAACTATATTTCTTTATTAATTTCCTCATTAATTAAGAAATTAATTAGAACTATGTGCAGAAGTATTTCCTTATTCACTAAAGATAACAGTAAAATGCCTTAAACCCATAGATTTGTGGCATTACATGCTCTGACAGACACCATACAACACCTAATGCAGTGTAGTTTTGCAATAGATAAAGAACACTGGAAACTTGCATTTTATTTATGGATAAGTTTATTTAAGCATTTGTAAATTGTACTAAGTAAACGGTATATTATTTATTTCTACGCACATGCAGTTGTTGTCAAGATACACACATCGCGTTGTCAAGTCTACAGTGCAGTAACTAAGAATTTTAAGCAGCATGATGCTGAAACCTTTCCTAGAAACAATGTCCGGCCCTTCATTGATTGCACTGTGAGGTTTCTTTGGTATACATAATTATAAGTAGTGCTTGTTTTTCATTGAGTTAAAATGCAAAGTATGCCTGATAGGAAGGAATTCTCAAAATGAAGTATCCATTAAAAAAGAGAGATAACAATAGCAGGCAGCCTCCTGAGTGATTTTTTTTTTGGAAAAATTTAGTTTAAAAGCAAAGACGACAGAACTTTAGCATCTACAGATGGTACTGAAGTAAAAAACATACATGAAACATGAGGGCGTTTATCCTTTATGGTAGTTTTTTTTTTTTTAAAACACCTGTCATGACCCCTTGAACCTTGGCTAAATTCTTACTTATCTATTTTACAGTTCCAAAAACTAGCAGATAAAAACGATGGAGAGCCTTGCTGAATTTGGTCCACAGCCCGAGGCGAAACCTCATTACTATTTAAAAAGATGAGGTAAAAAACTCTTCCTTAGATTGGTTTCACGATCTTCATTGACAAATAGTTCTGTTGGGGAGGAGGGAAGAAACAGAGGTGAAAAGATGTACCCAAAATACTTCAGTGTAGTTCTGTAAAAGACATTTAAGATATTAAAATGGCTCAGAATATATTCAGGGTATGGTAATTTTAGTTAAAATACAGCAAAAATGAGCAAGCTATTTCAGATTAAAGTAGACTGAAATCCAGACTCTAGACCATCTATTAACTATTTTAACTGTGTGGGTTATTAAACTTCTGAGGCACTCATTTGCTCCATCTTTAGTTAATAGGTCAGTTTAAACATAAATTTTAATTGTTTCTCAATAAAAAACAGTTGAAGTTGTTCATAGCTGCAAGGACATAATCCCTATCTCCCTGCTAAAACTGAGTCGATAGAAGCTCCTGTCTGAGTAAGGAGTCTTATCTTCTTGATGACCTATATATAAAGTAGCTTCATACCACAGCTGAAGAACAGTAACATTTAAAAACTCTTACCGGCAATGAATAGAGGAGTACTGCCACAAACAGGAGTAAAACCAGCAAGATGATAAGGCCTATGAAGAGCCATTTAAACCTGCGCCACACAATAAATTTAATTGTCTTGCAGGGATTTGTAAACCAAAGGAAGGAAGTATCGGGTCGGCTGTATTTTGAAAGAAACAGATATTACTCATAGTACAAAAACAGGGACTACTTAAGCGTGAGAGGGTAACACATTAAAACACTCTGGTTTGGAGGTTGAAGAAAGCACAGATAGTTTTGTAGTGCAAGATAGCAGTTTCAGTAAACGTGTGCCATTAATACTGAAACCACCTTGCATTTTATCCTGGTGCTTGCAGAAGGAAACGACTGGCTTTTATAAAGGAGGTTTTGCAAAGGACAATTGATGTCTCACAGATCCTTTACTGCATGCAAATTTTGTCAAGAACACCATAGTAGCTAGATACTATATATTTCTCAAGCTAGTGAGAAAAAAATATCTTACTTTGGTAGATCTAGTTTGGGGTTCATGTTGGGTTCATCTCTTCCTTTACCAGCTGGCCTTTCCTCAGCTTCTTTTTCATTGACAACTTCCAATGTCATTTCAACTTTACCCTTCAGAAAACATGTAGTACGAGACATGCATTTTACTGAAACTGCAATAATCATACTTGTACAGTAGAGTTTGGGATCAGCTCATTGTGTGCATCTGTGTCTCTTCCACTTCCTTCTCAAAAGATACTTAGTTCTGCACTATGACAGTGTCACAACACAGTTATCGGAGAATGACAAATAGGAAAAAAATCACAGTACATAAAATGATTCTGCTAATTCATTTGTAGTTCTGTTTTAATCTACACATTGGTGTGTGTTTTGCAGTTTAGCAAAACAAAACCAGTTCTTCTTTCAAGAGCAAAACAAAAAACAATTCTTCTCTTCTTTCAAGAACAACCCAAGGACTGCATTTTTTCCAAATGACTAAGTGTCTTATTTTTTATATTGCTGTGGCTGATAGATGTTTCTGAGTATTTTTCCTCATTTGTTAAATTCCAGTAATAAAGGCAAAAACATTAGAAAGAAGCAGCAAACACACTTGAAAGGCTTCATATTCTAGCAAGTGATAAATATGCATTTATATTCTTCGAAGAACAGGTTAAGATGCTTTAGGTCTTCTGATTGCCCTCATAATCACAAAGCTAGTCTGGGTTCTCAGTATATAAATTACATTTGCTGCATAAAAAAATGTTTTGGATTTAAACTTTTTTCTTCAGTCTTTAATGCATTTAGGATGTCTCATGTTTCTCCTAAACAGTAATGTTCATTCACACAATAACTCTATTGGCTGCTTTGGCAAGATAACATGACTCAACCTGGTGCCAGAATCCTTCAAGCTAAACAGAGTTCAAAACAAAACAAATAAATTTTAAGTATTAAACTCATACTTTAAAACAAAAAATTGTTGATGGAGCAAAGTTCCTGAACTTGTGCATGGAATGTTCTATTTACCCCTCCTCTGTCTATCCACTGAAAGCTAGCAGCTCAGCGGGGGACCTTTTACATTCTTTCTTTACAATTTGAAAAGCAAGGTAAGCACATTGTAAAGTACATTTAAAGAAGTAATAATCATACCGCTAAAATACGGGAGCCATCCTTTTCAACATAACATGGCCACCATCCTTTCATGGATTTCTGTTCAAAGAGAGAGGCAGTCCTGGGAGCCTTCGGAGAACTGTCTGCCTTGTATTCTGGAATCATGTCTATATTGCACTTCTCTGGAACTTTTGCTGGAATGATTGTTCTATGTAAATCAAGTTCCACAAAGCCTAGGAGATGGGTTAAAAAAAAAACACCACTGCATACTACAACCAACCATACAGCATAGAGGTTCAACATCAACCTCTTCTATCTCTAAACATGTTATACAGGACAATCAACACGCACATTACATCCTTGTCTTTCTAAGGATGTTGTGAGGCAGGGAACTGGGACATATCAGGCTGTGTTTAAGCCCATCTTGCTGGTGTTGAATGCGCTGGTGTTGATAAATTTGGCTTAGGAAGCTCTCCTTCCCCTTTCTTAATGTGAGATCACTTGATTTTTAATAGAGGGTTTTTTTCAGCTACCCACACAGCTAAACAGAAGATAGCCAAATGCAGCAGTGTAATACTAATGTAATAATGTAATTTCCAATTAGTTAAATGCATGATTTAGCTAGCTTTAATGATGGTTATAAATCAATTCTTTGTTTTCAGATTTTTGAGGCCTATGTGGTTTGCACATAAACTAAAGACATTGGAGCTGTCTTAATACAGGGCAAAAATCTTCTACAGAGTAGTATCTCTGCAAAAAGTAGGGATTAATAATGGTTTGAAGTAGATGGCTTAACATAATTAAATTACAGCCTTATGTCAATTCTCTTTACTTAGAATTGAAGTACTCTTAAGTAAAATTACTGAAGTTTTCATGTACTTTGTGATAGGCCTTACCTGAATGAAATGTATCGTGGTTTACCAGCAAGTAGGCCTTTACTGAGTGACTATTTAGTCATTCATTCATAAGCCTGAGTAATCCTGCACTGTGTGGGACAGCAGGAGGGTATGTGCATGCTCAGGGGCTCACTTTGTAAACATAATCCTTATGTGATAATTTAAAATTGTTCATTTTTATCTCTTAACTGTGAGACGATAATAATTCTTTTCGTAGAGTCTTACCCAGATAGTCATCCAAGGAGAACTTGTCATTATCCCATATTTGAATGATCAGTTTGGGTGGGATTCTGAATTCTGTCTTGTCAAGACTCCAAAAATGTTCCTAAAATTTAAAAAAAACAAAACCCAAGCACCTTTTAAAAATTACTTATAAAAATTCAAAGCTGTGGTCTGTTAGTACCGGTAAATTCTGGGGTTGGAGGAAGTATAATGGATCTAATATTGCCCTTGCTGAAGAGGAGACTGCTGTTGTTGCCAGTGCGTTGTTCCTGGCTCAAAAGGAAAATTGAATCTGTTTGCAATAGCAGTTTGAGAAAAGTATGCAGAACTCTGATGCAAACTGTCTATTTCAATATGTAGGCACAAAATTATCAGACCAATTACAATTTGTATTCTAAGTTGTTGTGGTTTAGCCCCAGCCGGCAGCCAAGCAGCACGCAGCTGCTCGCTCACTCTCCCTTCCCGCCTCCCCTCTCCCCAGGTGGGAATGAGGGAGAGAATTGGAAAAAAACCTCACAGGTTGAGATAAAACCAGTTGAATAGGACAGCAAAGGAAGAGGAATAATTAATAACAATTATTATTGTTGTTATTATTATTATTATTATTATTAAAAAATACAAAAACAAGTGATGCACAATGCAATTGCTCACCACCTGGTAGCTGATCGCTTGTCCCCGAGCAGCTATTCCTGCCCCCCAGCCAACTCCAATTTTTGTACTGAGCACGATGTTATATGGTAGGGAATATCCCTTTGGCCAGGCTGGGACAGCTGTCCTGGCCATGCCCCCTCCCAGCTTCTTGTGCACCTCCCTGCTGGCAGAGCATGGGAATCTTAAAAGTCCTTGACTTAGTGTAAGCACTACAACTACTTAGCAACAACTAAAAGCATCAGTGTGTTGTGTTATCAACATTATTCTCATCCTAAATCCAAAACAGCGCTATACCAGCTATTAGGAAGAAAATTAATGCTATCCCAGCCAAAACCAGGACATAAGTATTGAAGTCTTTAGAAACATTTACCTTTTTGGAAACTACACAGAGTTGCTCTGCTGGGAGATAGTCAAAAGGAAAAACAAATCTCCAGTTAAAGTTCCCTTCACCATCCAACGATCGGTAGTGAACATCGGTTTTCTGCTTATTTTCTTCATTACCAGGCATCCATCTGAAAATACAGAGATGTGTCTGGTGTTTGCAGTGGGACTACACTGGTGCTTGTTTGTACCATAACCATGTCATTATGTGGTTGCAAACACGCTCTAAGAGTTGCTGACAAAGGGCTGGAGTCTTTTGCACCCTCTCTCAGTTTGGTTCCAATTTGGCACTGTAAATAGGAACATCTGAACTTAATTTCTGACCTGCTAAGACCAGTACTGTATCAGTGGTGAGTTGTTGGCAGAGGTTTTTAATTTCTTTTTTAGGAGAAAATAGATCAATAGCCTAGTAGTATATTTCTCTGATTTCTATTGAATTTTTTACATTAAGACTAGGAAATGTGAAAAGAAAGAATCCAGGTTATGCAGCACCAAAGCTAACTCACTATGTTTTCAAGTGCTTCCCATCTCAAGAGATGAATGTCTGGGATCCTTCACTGCACATTAACTAGTCATGCTTTATCTCATAATACGGCTGTACTTCTCTGAGTTTAGCACTGTTTCAGAGGCTGTAGTGTGCACTGACTTGGCCAGACCAAATCATCTTTGGAACCCATGATGTAGGCATTCCCAGGACATTGTGAACATCATTCATTTGTAAGCGTTACATGACAGGGTGCTCCTACCCCTTCACGTAAATGTCACTCATTTCTTCCCCTGTGATGCTCTTTTCATCCAGAAGGACATCTTTGGTGTTCCAGACAATCACCCGCAAGACATACCTACGGAAGATGATGTTTGGGGAAAGAGAATTGAGTTGCCTCTGTCAGGGCTTGCCAGATGGCATGTAATATATATGGATACTCACTTCTTGGCTTTTCGGGGAGCGATGTTGAAGGGAGGGCCTGGAGGTCCTAAGCTTTTGGGGAAAACATCAACCCACATCTGGAGCTTTCCCTGTAAGAGTGGAGAAGATGGATGAGGGATTGTTTGTTGCACATAGGTTTGTCTTGGTAATTCCACAGAAGTGCTTATTGACTTGCTTAGTACTAATGTTAGCCACAGAGCAGAGCTCACTCATGTTACCAGTGTCAGAACTTCTACAGACTTCAGATAGGAGCAAGCCCAATCCCTCATGTTGTATAAGCTTCTTAAAATGAACGATGCCAAGAATTCAGAAGATGGTAGGGACGTTAATTCCTAGTGAATTCAGTGCAAGTTAAGTGCCTAAATGGTTCTAATTCTGTAGGTCCAAGCTTCTGTTCTCTCAGAGGTGGTATTAAGTACGGTGTCATACACATGGCTGATAGTTTGCAGCTGGTGGCCTACCCAGTGTAGATGATCTGAAGCAAGGCAACCAGTGCAGATCTTGCACTCTATTTCAAATGCAGATAAGTCTTCTGGTTGCTTCAGAAACGTTCTTAAAAAAACAACCACTGGCGAGTTAGTAAATGCTAGTAAACAAATGTTAGCCTTTGTTCTTCTCTTACAGAGAGTAAGACTTTGTGTTTAAGCTAGCACCTCTGGACCTTGTAGAGAAATGACTAGTTGGTCTCATTTGTTGAATGTAAGTAGGAAGCTCTTGAGCCAGGCTGTCTCCTGTATTGTTGTTGAGGTATTAAACACATATTCCAGTTTATTTCAATAACAAAGTAATAAATAAATCTCCCAATTTCCACTCTGTCAGTGTTTAAGGTGTCATTTGGGGGTCTTAATGGCAAAACATAACTGTGTTTTTGTTATGTTTCTAGGGTAACCTGCTTTAGTTTCTCAGCCAAGTATTATTAATTTGTAGCCCTCGTCCCCCTGAGTGATACCACTCTATTGATAACATAATATAAATGCACAGGAATGCTCCATTTCTGCATTCAATAAACAAGAAGTAAACCAGTTCATAGTACCTGGGAGATGTTTGGCTGGAAGGTGCTATATAAGGTCCTTGTCTCCACGTGCTCAGGTACTAAACCCTGAGTTCTGAGGATATGAAGAGCTAGCCGCTCTTCACCTGGACCAAGATGCTGATGCAAAATTTTGTTAGCTTCTGCAATACAAATAATGGAGAAAGAACAGGGTCTTGTAAACCAGAATTTGCATCTGAACTTTAAAAAAAAAAAAACAACACACAGATATTTTAAATGGAGCAGAAAACTGTGCTCAGCATTAAAAAAATAAAAGATTTTTTCTGATTTTCCATAAATAACTGAAAAGTTTTGTATTTGTATCAATATGAATTTAAGACAGTAATATAAAATAAGTGAACAAGCTCACCAGCTTCCTCCAAAGTATAGTCTCGTCCCCCATAGTTAATCTTTCTGCCATTCTCGGAGAGGACAGGAGGAGCATAGCCTTTAAACCTGGCTACATTTTGCAGTAATTGGGTTGGTTTTAGTTGATCACGCCAGGCATTCACACCTGAACTTTTAGGAAAGCAACAGAAACATGTCCTGAAATTATTCACCATTCTGGGCATTTACACATCATGTAAAATGTATTTATTAAACTAAGTCAGAAAGGGCAGCACTGTAACTTCCCTAGATTGAGGCCACTTGAGTTCGATATGGTGACATAATTTTGTACCAGCTCAGTTACCTTCCAAGACAGAGCGGTTTTTTCTTAGCATATATTATTTTGATATGTAAAGAGATGCTTTAATATTTAGTTCCATGAGTAGGTCAGAAAAATCTGTTAAGTGGGTGTTCTCTGGACAGAAATAACACACACTACCATAGAAAGAGAATATTAAAATGTTTGACATGGTTTTCAGTCAGGGCTTTTCTGAAGACTTTGCAGCTTAACTTGGAATCAGATGACAGAGCGAGCACAACAAACACCCATGAGAAGCCATAGCATTGTTTTTTAACCATATAATTAAGATGAAGGAAGCCCAGATTTTTTTTCAGAGCCTGGGTGCTAGGTCTTACAGATAAAAATTTTCGACAAACAAAATGACTTACATGCAATATTGCTGTGGGATGCCACAGTGAGATCCATAACGAGAAAGGAATCTGTTCTCAAGGTCAATTATGGTTTCACCCACTTTTTCATCGCGAGTTAGTGCATCATAGTCGTAGACTGAAATTTTCAGATCCTTTTCTTGAGGCAAGAAGCAGCTGAGTTCATACATTCTAAACATAAAAATGTCAAAACAAAAAAAAAGTTAATGCTATTGCTCCTTTGATCAATACTTTTTAAACTTACAAAAAAATTAAAAAAACACTTTTTAGCTTATTTTTGAGCAATAGCCTTTACAAGATATTAAAGGGATGCTTCCAATGCTGATAAATCTAGCAGTAGTTACCACTCATGCTCCAATTTCTATTTGCACTTATTAATAATTCCGTTTGCACTCGTATGGATATTTCATCCTCCCTTTCTGCACACTGTATTACTTAGATGTTTTCTGTTGCAGCAGCATGAATTGGGACTGAGAAAGAAACTAGTGCCAGCCACTCTGTAAAAAGGGTGGTTGTTCAATCCATAGTTTTTGTATGATTAGAAATTTTTAATGTTTTTTTTTTTAACCACAATACAAACACAGTTGGAGCCTTAAAAAATATAGTCCGAATGTTTAGCTTCTATAACTAGAAGGGATTATTCTGTCATGTAACTGTCCTACGCAAAAAAGACTACAGAGTCTTCTCAAATTAATTCTCTGAATTTACTTTCAAGATATGCAGCCTCCATTACCCTCTAGGTAAAGCATTCCATGGTTAATTATTCTCTGCATCTTTTTTATTTGTCTGCTTTATTTCTAGTCCATCTTTTTAACTTTGACTTCCAGGATCATTCTGGAAAAGCTTGGAATTTTGAAGGTATTTTGTAACTATCATGAAGTCTCTTTGCTGTCTATTTCTTTGCAGAATCTGAACAATTGAAATCCTGTAGCACATCATTGCAAAGTATGCTTTCCAAACTCTTTATAATCTTAGTCCTCGTCTCCTAACTTCGTAATTTATCAAAATCCTCCTCTAACTCTGGACATCAAACCAGACCCAGAATTTCATTGGTAATTATATAGATGATGTAACCTCTCCACTCCTAATGAGTATTTTTCTAGACATATATTTCAAAGACATTATTAGCCTTTGAAGGAAAGACCAGTGTACTGGGAATACATGTTAAGTTGATCACTCATCATGACATGCAGGTAGTTTTCAGAGTTAAAACATTTTCCATATTCTGTAAGCATATTTTGTTATTCTTGTATGTGTAACACAGGGCAGGTTTAAGATATATACATTGTTTGACTTTGTGCCATTTACCTCTGTGACACAGAAAATCTATAGACTAGTAAAACACCTGTGTTGTCCAGTAATTTCAAAAGGAAATGCCTTATGCAACTTTACTCACAATTAACTGTCAGTATATAACTATGAATAGAGCATTGGATATTTCAAATAATGGTTTATCTTAAAAAATAGGAAAACATGCTAAAATACAATAAATAGAAAATACAAAAGAGTTTTTACCTGCCAAAAACTGGGTTGAGAGTATTAGGCACATAATTATCTCTGTCTTCAATTACTTTTTTACTTAAGGATATTTTTATATAAGGATCACACTGTTAAAAATAAGAAAAAAAATATTGTTAAGAAATAATAGTTATCAAGACTAACTTTACTTAAAATATATTAAAGCAGAGTTAGCTCATAGACATTCCAAAATCACGAAGTCTCACCAGCCCATTATTATCCTGGGGTTGAAGCTGCAAAGCTTGAACAATATAAATTCGCACAATACATTCCTGAGGCCCGCTGTCTGGTAGCTCACGGAACTGGCGAGGAGGAGCTGGAATAGTGGGATCGTCAGGTAATGCATAGATTTTAAAGGATCCCTAAAAAAAGAATATAAAGACTCAGTCAAGATAAATGTTGAAGAGTCACTCTGCTAGGTTTGTTTTTTCTTATTTATCCTACACAGACACACTCTGTTTTATATAGGAATAGCAAAGTTATAGCCTGACCCACAGTCACCTAGAAGTCTTTTGTTTTACTTTAGTGTGTTTTGGGTAAGACTTACTACAAAGGCAAGGTTATATCCTTAGCCGACTTCGATCAATACAGCTTTTTTGATTTCAACAAAATTACTCAGTTTGCTCCAGCTGAGAGTATGTAACACATACTTCATATTTGTTTACCTCTCCAAAAGCATCACTTAATGTTTGGTTTTTTTAACATACAAAGTTAACATTATTTTTGTCTTTAGAAGTTACAGACAGAGTCACAGAAATAGTACAAAATACCTTTTCCAAATTCATTCTAAAAATGTACTTTGCCCAGAACATCTGCAGGTGAAACTTTAGCCCTGTTCAAGAGGTTAGCTGGGAAGGTGTTCCACAGATCCCAGGGAATTAGCAGCAATGTTACTTGT